>NC_047509.1:21351266-21577834 GCF_902827115.2 Pseudochaenichthys georgianus
GCACTTATACATTCACTAAGACCACCAAAACATTGCCTCTTTAGTCTTTACCTAGACTTGTTCTCAACATTAATGCTAATACGTAACTTTTCGTGAACGCCAACTAATAGTTACTAACCACATAATAAAAATTACTTGTCTCCAAAAAACAGATCATTTGACAACAATTTAGTTTCTTTAGGAGCAGTGTAAGAAAAAAGGAAGCCCTGAGCCCAGAATATCGTACCTTGCCCACAAAGGTCGCTGACCCAGATTGTTATGTAGCAAACCACATGTGAGCAAAAACATGATGTGCAATATTTAATTAATACCGACTGAAAGAACAATACTTTTAATGACATCACCTTTGACTAAGAGTAACTGGGATGGACCTTCTGACATTTGAGACCAAACAATTAATCTAGAAAATATTCAGCAGATCAATCAATAATGAAAGTACTTTGCAAGTTTGTTTTCAAACTAAATTGTTGGCTGTTAATGGTCTGAGGTCACTGCTTGTCTGTTCCACTTGGCTGGTGGATAATCCAGGCATGCCTACACAGCGTGTGTATATCATGTCATAAGCCTATTACTATCAAGGACATTCCCTTGCTGCTCAAACACAACCAGTAGTAATGGATTGACTCGGAAAGCGATGCCTAAATAAACACACTGGAAGATCAGTGGGACCATTTATTTCAGTTACACTAAAAGTAAATAGCCACACTTTGTAAATTCATTTTAACCAGTGTGATTTGAGGAAAAAGGGACATAATGGGAACATTTGGCCATGTAACATGTTACAACAAGCATAACGCTCCCATTTGTTGAGAGAGTATTCACTGAAGTAGGACAGTTAACCACTCCCATGCTGGATCTATATATGATGTGTCGACTAACAGTGATGGCGTGATTGTTCTTGCTCTGAATGTAATCCTCATTTTAAGCATACATTGTTGATTTGAATGTTGCCTATTTATTCTATTCTTCAATAGTGGAACTATGATGGCAACGTGACAGGAGGGGACCCGCTGAGTCAGCTTAAACAGTAACCATGGAAGGTAGAGAGCAGCACGAGAGGGTGAATGGCCATCGCAAGTCCAAATCCCCGCAGGACACGGCCGATGGCAGGTGGTCACCTATGGAGGGAGAGTCTGGAGGTTCAGACAGCTGTGGGGGGAAAAGTGTCTCGGAGCCGATAGACATGCAAGAGTTAAAGGCCAGGGAAAGGGAAGATGAGGAGGACAAGAAGGAGAGGGATGTAGTTTCTCCTTCTAAAGGCCTGAAAGGGGACCAGAAGAAAAAAGATTGTCCAGATCAGGAGAACAAACGCAGTAAGCAAAACAGCAGTGCCGCATCCAACTACACAGGTAAGACTTTTCAAAATCCCATGACCTGCCCTCTGTAAAATAAATGGAACTTGACATAATGAGAGGACAAAGCCTTAATATTCATGCATTTCTCTCCATGCAGACCTGTCCCATACCTCGTCGCCCTCGCTGTCAGAACAGCTACGTCTCGGCCAAGAAAACAGCACAGGGTCTGGGATCAGCGTGGAGTGTAAGGTCTGCGGGGACAAGGCCTCCGGCTTTCATTATGGTGTGCATGCCTGTGAGGGTTGCAAGGTAATATTGCAGAATAGATAAGTGACATTACAAAGTTCAATAACAGCAGTTTTGTTTTGTCCAATATGATTTGCTGAACCGGTTGCTTTGTTTCAAACTCAGGGTTTTTTCCGGAGAACTGTGCGGATGAAACTGGAATATGATCGCTGTGAGCGTTCCTGCAGGATTCAGAAAAAGAATCGTAACAAGTGCCAATATTGTCGCTTCCAGAAGTGCCTGTCTTTGGGAATGTCCCATGATGGTGAGAGGAAAACAAAAATTAGCAAATTATTCTATAAACAAGGACAAGTTAATATAAAGTGTTATAACAAAAATAAATGTACAAATCAAAGACTTGGAAATGTAATCTGCTCATTTATTAAAATGTATTCTTATTGAATCTTTTCACGTATTATTTTGTCTGTTTCGGGGGTGTAGAAAGTTGTTTTCAAGCTCAGTGCATGTGAACCTATAAGCAATTTGCATTGATAAACGCTTATACAACAAAACACGTCTGTGTCAAAACACACCATTGAATATTTTATACTCCAGTTTCTCTGGGAGCATTTTGTTAACTAATAATCTGTTCAAGAAACTAAAAAGCATTTGTGTGTGTGTTCAGCGATCCGATATGGACGCATGCCTGAAGCGGAGAGGAAGAAGCTGGTGGCAGGCATGCTTGCAGATGAAGTGAGCCTCAGCAAACCAGGCGGATCAGACCTAAAGACTTTGGCCAAACAAGTCAACGCAGCCTACCAGAAGAACCTCGTCATGACGAAGAAGAGGGCCCGCAGCATCCTGTCGGGGAAAACCAGCAGCAATTCAGTACGTTATAGTCTTAGAACAGCTCAGTTCTGGCTTTACAGATGTATAAATCTATGTAGATATAAAGTAAAGGTAAACCATTATTATCAATGGGTCACAGGAAATAATTATTGCATTTATTTATAACTGCTGGTGGCTTAAAATACTATACTAATACTAATCTACGCACACTATATCGTTTTAAAAAGTAAGAACACATTTAAACATTGTATTTTAACACACAAATAGAACACCGCTTTTGTAATTTCTTAAAGGCACGCTGGGGTAAAAGTATTAACACTTAAAGAACTACACCTCTGTCACATGACTTCAATGTCACCATCACTATATCTACTATATCACTTTAGCGCTTTGAGCACCAGGAACAGCGCTATATAAATGTAATGTATTATTATTATTATTATTATTATTATTATCACTGTGTTGATGAGTTTCCTGGTTCGCCTTGATGACGTTTATTGACAACCACTGGTAGTCTCCCTTAGCAACTTGTAAGCAACCACCTTTTTTTAAGACAGAAAAGCTCACAAATGGGGTCATGTCGCTGAACAAAAGTGAAAGTCCCTTGACAAGTGTTAACTAAAAATCCTATTGATTAACTTTGAGACAAGGTAACAGGAAATGCAAAAACTCCTTACTGGGTTTAAACTTTTAGGACTCATTCCTGCAGCACTCTTACTCGCGTCCATGTCATGGTATATGTAGCTCCAAGTATTTTAAATGTACAGATGACGTTTTTGTTTTGTAATTTGATTTTTTTTGTCCTCTGTGTAGCCGTTTGTGATCTACGACATGGACACACTCTGGCAGGCTGAGAGTGGTTTGGTATGGAGCCAGTTGATTGCAGGTGCCCCCCTGACCAAGGAGATTGGGGTCCATGTGTTCTACCGCTGCCAGTGCACCACGGTGGAGACGGTGCGAGAGCTCACAGAGTTTGCCAAGAGCATTCCAGGGTTTACGGACCTCTACCTAAATGACCAGGTGAGTCGCTGCCTGCTCTGTGTGCGCTATAGGAAAATGATTTGTAGGGCGGTGCGTAACAGTTTCTATTGTTGAAATGAACTAAGTGCTGCACAGCTTCTTTTTTTTGCATGTGTATTAATATTCAATAATAAGATGACACTGATATTATTGGTATTAAACTACTTTATTCAAGTGGTGGCTGCGTAGGTTTGTTTCTGTCTTGTGTGATCCAAACGTTTACAATAAATCAAGGGTGTAGTTTAGTCCAAAGTTAAGATATTTTGACGGATACATGTTTTATCTAACAACATATTCTGCTTCCATCCATAAGAATTTTGTCTTTTAAATACATACATTTTTATTGTCATAGTGGTCAAAACTGCTGAGATATATTTATAGAAGAAAGCAGATTAAATACTCAAAGGATAATCATTGCCAAATTGAGTATTTTTGTTGAGAATTGTTGCCATTAATATACAATTGTCTGTGTGCAGGTTACTTTGCTGAAGTACGGTGTGCACGAGGCTATTTTTGCCATGTTGCCCTCTCTCATGAACAAAGATGGACTGTTGGTGGCAAATGGAAAAGGCTTTGTGACCAGGGAGTTTCTGCGCAGCTTGAGGAAGCCCTTCAGTGAGATCATGGAGCCCAAGTTTGAGTTTGCCGTTAAGTTTAATGCTCTGGAGCTGGATGACAGCGACCTGGCCCTGTTTGTTGCTGCCATCATTCTCTGTGGAGGTGAGACTAAAGCCCGTTTGAAGTATCAAGAATGTTTTGTATATGTATATTGTTGCAGTCTTCATAAGAAACCATTTTCCTCAAAAGAAATGGCCCTAGAGAGTTTAAAAAGATCTTCAATTGTATTTCTAGAACTCTGAAATGTTTGTCAGTCATAAGTGATTGCAGGCTGTTGAAAGACACCTATGAACCAATGCAGGATGAACACACTTTGCTTGAGTGCTGTAAAGTGTCTGAGTCCAATTTGATCAAAGAGATATCCCCATAATCAGATCTATGAAGTGTTAAACTTTATTTGAACTTTCGGTTTAACACAATGTAATCAGTTTGAATCCATTCCATCCATTCCAATGGTTAATCCATCAATCCATTTGATGCTGCTTGGAACGGGTTCTGGCTGCATTATTTCTACTATTATATCATTGAAAGATTATGCTAAAAACCGGGCTGGATATTTTCATAACATTGTGGAAACTGTTCATCCCAAGTTACATTTGTTTAAATATATTATTTTGTCAGTCCAAAAAATACATTCAGTTTAATATAAATTAAACATTTAAAAAAAGCAGGACATCTAAAGTTGAACACGTATTGATTGGCTTTATGATTTCAAGCCAAAGTCAACTTTATTGTCAATCTTTCAGTTTGTGTGTACAGACGGAGAGATCGAAATACCATTTCCAACAATCCCGAATACAAAAACAAACATATATATTATAAATATGTATGTGTGTATATATATATACATATACACACACACAACAGAGTTCCCGTTAGAATATTTTTTCACCGGTCAACATGTCCGTTAAAGTTTAAATCAGCCAGACAAAATGTGTGCCGGTCAAAGGTCTTCTTTGTTATTTATTGAGCTTTAAAACAAATTGATATGACTCGATATTAAACAAACTAATTATAGTAGATTAACTATTCAAAAGTGTACAGTAACTTACAATAACACTGGAATAATAAACGAAGCGCTCTCCCTCTCCTGACAGCCCGTCAGTATCTCATGCAGCTCGCGGATCAGTAATGAGTGACCCGACAGTAAAACTAAACATATCTATAACTAGTTTAGGTAGTTTGAGAAGTAATTAAAATAGCTACGTGTGATATTCTAACCTGAAGTGTGTGTTTTGTCCGCTCACCGCTACATGTGATCATGCAGAGCTGCGTGTCGACTCGTCAGCAGCAGCTGATCTCTCTCCCGTCAGATTAGACTTCACTCGCGTTTATGTCCATATCGATCAGATGCAGCTAGTTCTAGCTAATGATATGACTACCTGCTTATTAAAAGACACCTAAACAATAAGCGTCGCTATGCAACTGGGTGAAGCCACAAAGTATAGCGCAGCATTATGCATTTGTTTACATGCCCACCGGAACCCCGAGGCATTACCAACAGATCAACGCACAATCAACCCATACAGGACATCTCTTTCTCCATATTAAGTGTTAGACATTAGAATTGACTATTCTTGTCTGTCACATAAGCGGCGCAACTGATGCGGTATTGCGCTAAGGGGAAATTATTTTGACCGGACACTTTGACCGGAGAGATTTAGATTTGCCGGTCTTCAGCATATTTTACCTGTCATAGTCCGGTAATTACCGGCTAACGGGTACTCTGATACACAATCAAAAGACACATTTATACATATGCACACATAAAGACATAAATAAAAGCACAATAATCAATATATTATATCTATGTTTGCTCAGCGACAATTGTAACTCATAACAAAGAGTCCCTTGTTGTTCTCCCAGATCGTCCCGGGCTAATCAACGTGAAGCAGGTGGAGCAGAGTCAAGACAACATCCTCCAGGCCCTGGACCTCCACCTACAAGCCAACCACTCTGACTCAGCCTACCTCTTCCCCAAGCTGCTGCAGAAGATGGCCGACCTCCGTCAACTAGTTACTGAAAACGTTCAGCTTGTCCAAAAGATCAAAAAGACTGAGTCGGAGACCTCGCTGCACCCCCTACTACAGGAGATCTACAAAGACATGTATTAGTGTTTTCCAGCACAGACTCATTTTAGCAATACTGTTACAGACTGAATATACTTTCATGATTCAACACTGCATTCAGTACAAGCACTGTTCCACGTACCGGCATGGATTGAAATGTGCAGAAGAGGCAACGTCGCATAGTAGGGCTAACACAATCAGCAATGTCTTCTAAATGTCAGCATTATCCTCAGCACTGTGTGTGTGTGTGTGTGTGTGTGTGTGTGTGTGTGTGTGTGTGTGTGTGTGTGTGTGTGTGTGTGTGTGTGTGTGTGTGTGTGTGTGTGTGTGTGTGTGTGTGTGTGTGTGTGTGTGTGTGTGTGTGTGTGTGTGTGTGTGTGTGTGTGTGTGTGTGTGTGTGTGTGTGTGTGTGTGTGTGTGTGTGTGTGTGTGTGTGTGTGTGTGTGTGTGTGTGTGTGTGTGTGTGTGTGTGTGTGTGTGTGTGTGTGTTGAGCATCTGGAATCATTTGCTGCAAGTCCTAGTTTCCCACAACGGTCACTTAACAGAGAGAAAGATTTGTTTTCTCACCGAGGCTGCTCCTGTTACATTCTTATAGCAAAGCTGACCCCAGAGCAGCGTCTGGAGAGAGCTCCTCCTCGCTCACCTCGGCTCTGTGTTTGTCTGTGAAGGGAAAGCATTTTATGTTCTTAACACCAATGGCAGAGTTGAAATAGAAAAGAAAGGTTTGAACTGTGTAAGAGTTTCTTATGATGCCAATGTCTTTGGAAATAATTGTTCTCAGACTTTTGGTAAAGCTGAAGATGCACAATTCGGTTTTTGTTTACATAATCATCATCCTCATCAATGACCGCAATTTTGCCATTTGGTTAATAGAACACAAACTGGGCTGGCTCCAGCAGTGTATAGAGCTCTCTCAAAGCAGCTTTCTGTGCAATACTGTTTGTCAATAGATGTGGAGATCCAAGTTATATAGGTTTTGTCTTAAAGCCATCTACCCAAGTGGTAACTTACAGTATGGACTATGCTGCACAGATTTTGTCTCTAAACTGACACTATAAACACATTACCCACTTATGTACAAGGGACCGCATGTTTTTCTTTCTTTTGACATGCAAATGATCGTGAATTTGCCATTTTAATTTGTTTTTCTTAGTCCATTCTTTGTAATTATGTTACTAATTATTTGTAATTGTTGATCATATTTGTAGGGGCAAAACATGAATTATGATCATGTTTTATGTGTGTGTGTTATTTCATATTACATGACTGTTTATTTAGTTTAGGTTGTACCAAATATATCGTCAAGCATTTGACCAACAACAACAACAATTCCTTGATGAGGAATTAGGATATCACGCCTCAGCAGGATGTATCACAATGTCATTATTGGGAAAATGAATGATGAATTAGAAATCAACATCCAGCTATTGTATCATAAGTCACTTCTGTACTACACAAGATATAAGCACAGTCCTGGATTAATTTCCTTTTTGTGTACAATCGGAATGTTCTTGTTGGAAGCGCTACAAAGTGTGAAAGCCTTATGATACTGTTGACAGGATTCACAAGTTTCCTACTGTTTTTCTTCCCCTCATTCTTTAGGACAATTTTTCACTGTACTTACTCTGAATGGACTTAAGTATCTCAGCACTGGTGCACAAAGTCACCTTCAGAAATCTTCCCCCTGTGCGCTTAATCTGTCTTGATCCCTATCTACCTCTAATGATCTGTGACTTCATCCCACTGTCTCATCTGATCTCTAACATTTTGTTTGCCTTAATTCTTGCTATTGGTACCTGTTTGAAATCTGAAATTGCTAATGTGCAGTGTGCCAATTTAGCAAAGGGTGTGGATGGATAAAATAAGAAAGTACACCAAAAAGTTTATGTAAGCTACCTCTATGCCTGTTTTGAGTGATGGATTGACATATTTGCTCACAAAAACATGTTAAGACTAGTTTAGTTACATTTCACTTATAAATTGTATTAGACATATTAACACTGATTTTCTCAATTTTTTATCATCAGACCAACAAAGTGTATTTACCCGGGTACCATACTTTAGTTCACAGACTTTATTTGAATATTTCGTTGTAGGCCACCCTATACTTCTACTCTACTACATCTAATGGTAAATATAGTACTTATCAATCTACTAAATGTATTTGATACTTTACATAATATTAACCAGTATTATTAACAGTTTTTTTGACGAACTTAAAATGCTCCTAGGTGTATTTGTTAGCAATATAAACTGAATAATGCTATATAACTGTCCACAAGAATCCATTCTCAATAAGGAGTACTTTAACCATTGATACTTTAAGGACATCTGAGTACTTATTCTACCTCTGAGTAGTTGTCTAATACACGTGCATGCAGTTTATCAACTTCATTTACTTGTTTAAGTACTCCCTTGAAAAACAATTTAACATTGGGACTAAAAGGAAGTTGGAATACGTAACAAACGTGCTTACGTCAGCGTCACCTTTCCATTGGTTGGTTGCTATGCTGATTGGTGGAGGGAACCACCTGTCAACTATTTAGATAGTGAGGAAGACGCTGTTTGGCGGCATGCTCAAAACATACGGAGGATGGACGCAGCTCGTGGTGAAGGTATCTGTAGGTAAGCGGCAGGTGTATTAAGCAATTACCTGTAAAGGTAGTCTATCTGATGGTGAGAAACGTTACTAACGAGACTGTTGGTGCTGTCTTTAAACGCTGTTGTGCTGCATTCGAAAGCGGACGTTCTGGCGGATAAGTAACGATTTGAGGATTAAAACAATTCGCTTTGGGAAAAAAACTAACAAAGTTGGTGTTTGAGTGCGTTTTACAAGAGGAGCCATGTTAATACATGTGATGGGTGTGTGTGTAAATTAAGGCTCAGTTTAGCTAGGCTTTGAAATCGGCTCAAATATTGGCCGAAACTATTAAATGCCTTCAAAGTCAACGAGACTCTACCGTTAAATATTCTGAACATTGTCTGAATCATTAGTTTGTAGTTAGTTAAATTACGACTTTTTAAAGCTGCTGCCCTAGATTTCCCGAATACCCGTAAACAAAATAAGGGGCAACGTGTTTGCAGTTATCCCACCCCTTAGTTGTCATGGTTTGTGTATAGAGGTCTACCATGCAGGGCCTCTTATGACCACTCCAGTGTTGACTTCCATGTATTATCCTCAAAGGTTCGGGTTACTTGTTTCTGTCCTCAACTCAAAGTTAACCCAAGCTGCTTCAACACACCGTGCTCATATGAAATGATGTTCCATTCTTCTAGGTTACATGCACCTTTTTTTATAAAATCCTAAAATAACCTTTCCGCTTCTCCTAAAGTTGTGTTATTATAAATCAGAGACCATTTAGTGGAAGAAACATGCAACATTTGTTCTGATTGGCGAAATCTGGTAGGGACACAACCTATTGACAACGCCTGATTTTATTTTTATTTTGAATTCAGATATTTTCATTTGCAAAGAGTACACATACACGTCAGTTGCGGGCAAATATTTGACTCGACTGCTATGGGACTTAAACAGAAGTCTTATGTTTTAACCTGCACTAAAATAAAGATACAATTTAGGTGTTATTACTTCACACTTTGAATACCCAAATTATTCTGCTTATACACTGAATTAACCTAGCCTCAGCTATATAAAAAGATGCTGCTTTTGATGCTACATGCATGCTCGAAATTGACTACCTTTATTTTTATTACAGGCGTTTCTTGAATGGCACATGTAGATTTGGTTCCAGGTGTATATATCGACATGACTGTATACCGCCAGTTCAAATATGTAGGTACTTTCAGAAAGGTATATGCTGGTATGGTGAACGCTGTAGGTAAGCTTTCATAATTTTTCCCCAACTCTATTTTATGTAACTAAATGAAAAGGAGGATGTCATGCACACGGATTACTGTAGCTCATCCAATATTTTCCATCGCTAGGTACGTCCATGTCCTTCATCCCGTAGTTGATGCAGCTGTTGCACCTAGAAGAGGTTCCATGCCTACCGTTTCCTCCTCCAGGGGGTCTTACGCTCCACCTGACAGAAGAGGGTCAGAGCCAGCTCTTTTGCATGCTACAGTGACGTCCAGTAGGCGATCACAGTTGCTGGTTCATAGGTCATATCCTCCACAGAACAACGAGCGTGTGGCAGCAGATATTGCCGAGGAACAATCACAAGGTAATGGCTGTTTTCATGGGTGACTGACTTGGTCAGCGTTTCTCCATACTTTTATTTTTAAATTTGTTTTTACAGATGCTCGCACTCCTCTCTCTGCATCTTGGGAATCGGTCCAGAGTTCAGAAGATGCTCAAGCATGTAACGAAAGAAATGAGCAGGTTTGCTTAACTTGAGTATGATCTTTCCAAGGTGCATCCTGGCGACCGAAGAAGTTAAACCCAGAAGGCTTAAACTTGCTATTCTTTTTGCATTCAGGAGATTTCTTCTAATGAAGCAGCAGTCAATGGTGCTGCTGCTGCAGCAGCCGCTAATTCCCTGAGGATTATTGAGGCAATAGAAGCCTCCCTCCAGAGCAAAAGCGTGACCTGTGGCATCTGCATGGACAAGGTGTATGAAAAGCCAGATCCAAGAACCCATGTTTTTGGAATCTTGCCAAACTGTGATCACCCCTTCTGTTTACAATGCATTATGACCTGGAGGAAAACAAAAGACTTCGGGCCAGATGTGGTTAAGTAGGTGTTGGTAATATTTGGAATAGTTTATTGCATCTCATTACATGTGAAGGATTTCACTTGATAACCGTGTTCAATGATTATTCCCCAGGAGCTGCCCACAGTGCCGAGTGAGGTCTGCCTTCTATGTGCCTCACAGACACTGGGTTGAAGGACGAGCAAAGGAAGGCGTCATTGCTGCCTTCAAAGAGAAATTCAGGTATGCAATGAGATTCAGTTTTAACACCCCTATCAAGTGCTTACTAACTAGAACTGACTTTTTAAATGTCCCAACTAATAAATAATTGGGACCACTATCCATAATGGTAATGAAGAAGATCATCATCCTTGAGGTGTAAAGCAATTTGATTAATCCCAACATGTTTTATTGCTGGGATTTTGTATCTATTGTTAAGCCAAAACTTTGTCCATTATGAACTCTGACCGTTCACAATGTTTTATACAAAATAGGAATGCAATTATTTAACTTCTAAACTTGTTATATTTCATATTTGCATTTTTCATGCAGTCTACTATTGAAAGTTTATTGCAAAATTGCTTGAAATGTTGCCCCCCCCCCTCCCATGTGTATTGTCCTATAATTGTAGTAAAAAAAGATGCACTTACTACTCCCGATATGGATGCTGCCCCTTCAAAACGGAGTGCCTTTATCGGCACGACAAACATGCCCATCACGGATCGTTTCCGGTAAATATATTCAGTTTTATGCTCTCAAATTGTAAGCACCATATGTCTATTTTCCCCTTAACATTTCCCCTCTTGCTCAACAGTATCATACAGAAGAAGACGACTACGACAGCGTAGATCTGCTTAACCTTTTCATAGCCATGACTCTTCTCGGTGATGATGAGGAAGACGATGAGGACGACTTTGGCTTTCCTTTCTACCTATCTGAGGAGTATGGTTTCTGAGCTGTTTCTCATTTTTGTCAGTGCCTGAAACCACTGACTGGGTCATAATTCAAAAACTGTCCCAAGAAGAACCCAGGGCTGTGTTTTGACTCTTCTGTCCGTATGGAAACCCCCTCTTGAGTAGCTCTGAACAAGATCTGTGATGTCAACCATGCTCCATGGTTGGCCCAGTTTGTTGGGGTTTTTGATTAGTCAGCCTACAGCAAGGAATTTTACTGACTAGCACCCCTTCAACCAGAGAGGAACTTGCCTTTAAAATCACCTGCTGAAGTCCCTGTTTGCAAATGAGGACATGTACACTTGTCTCTCTACGCCACATGGTTGTTGCCACTGCTCTAGATGTAATCATCCCTTATCAGACTCATCTTTAATCTGTCTAATTACCCTGTGGTTAATCTGTGGCCTTCTAGTTTGGATTTATTTCACTCCTGTGGCCAAAGTGCTTTAAACATGTAGCATAATTGTTTAATTTATGCTTAACCTCTGAACATTGGGAGTATTCAATCCTGACTTCTCTTCTAGAATTGTGCATTTTTTTGGTATTTTAAAGTGTTGTGTGGATTGTAGTTTTAATTATCTATAGATAACCGTGTTATACCCCTTCTTGCTAATGTCCACTGCTGATGCCTGAAGAGATTTTCACAAGAAACCTTTTCCTAGTTTTGGCAAGAATATAAAGATTTTATTACTTTTTTTAACAAATTGTACATGTACACAAAAAATAAACATTGCTTCACACTTTGTCTCAATGAAATTGTGTTGTGCTCTTCCATTTACATTCCCGCAGTTATAAATGTGTCGAATCAACCCATTTGTGCTAGCAATTGAACTTTTAAGTTTTAAAATGTTTTCTGGCTTTGACCAAGCACAAATTCTAAGAAATGTTCAAACTCTGATATAGAAGTGAGTTATTCTTAGTTCTAATATTTACTCATGGAGTCCATTTGACAACTGTTAAAGCAAAAGTTTATAATGTAACGTGACTGTCGGCGCTCAGAAACCTCAATGATCAAAACCAAATATTGGGTATTTATAAACACCATAACAAGATATGTGTATTTTCCCTAATGGCTAGACCCAAGTTGTACCGCTAGGTGGCGATATGTAGCACAAACGCACATAAATGACACTCAAGAAGAATAAATGTCAACAAAGATGTCGGGTTACAGGCATGAACATTTACCCCCGGCTGTATAGGGACGTATGGACCCTGCAATGTTTCTGGGTCGGTTTGACGGGCAGTCTAAGCTGCTGGTTCGGGCCTTGCTGTGTGGAAGCTCAGGGGCTCACAGAGCGCTGGAGGTCTTCCACCGGCAGCAGAGAGCCAACCCCGACATGTCGCTGTCTAACTTCATAGAAACCCTGTGCCAAGACGAAGTGTGCGGTCCAGATAGGACAGGACAGCCACTGACAGTGTAAGTAAAAGAACACCTCAGAGTGGTTTCAGTTAACTTGCTGTTTACCCAGTAGCTATAAGTAATTCGAGAGGAGGCAGCCTTGTTTTGTAAACAAAAAGCGATGAAGAAATGTCTTCCTGCTAGAATTTATCATCAACTCTTGTGTATTGCTAGATTTTACCAGACCGTAAAGCAGAACACACGTGTAAGAACAGTAATATGAAACCCGCCAAATCTGAGTTAAAACAAAGTCCTAACTTTCTGGGTTTGCATTACATTTCATCCACTCCCTGTATCATGAAACATCATAGCACTCATTTGTGTTCTATGAGAGCAAAAATAATTAATATTGCCAATATTAGTAGGAAATGAAAGTCATTGCAGGTTTTTTCGGGGAATAAATGAAATGACAAAACAAAACATGTAGAACGATATATAGAATATGTGTATGTTGTATATATGTGTGCCAAAAGTAGGGAAAAGGGTCTCATGCCAATTACTTGAGACACGTCGTGGACATAGGAAGGAAGAGGTACAGAGACATATTTATGTGCAAAACATAATTTCTGGAAAAGTGTTTTGATATTTTCTAAAACACATACCCATCCATTTCTTTCCTTACCTGCTGTAGTGGACCCCTGGTGTGGCTGTTTACAGCATTATTAAAAAAAAACCTGCTGTCCTTCATCAATCTGGTCTACTTGAGTCTTCCCTGCCCCCCTGTCCTCCATCTTCTCAAATGCCTCTGCCAGGACCCTCATAGAACTCCCTGGATGACCGCTATGATAAGACAGCTGGAAAGAAACCTGGAGGTCCACAATGAGGAGCCCCTTTACACTCCACACTGCGGCCATAGACTCAAGGAGCTGTCACAGCGTTTGGTTGGTTCTGATGAAACTGGAGGATGGGCCAAGTGCTTCAGCCGTCAAACATCTGAATGTGAGCGGGCCTCTGGGTCATCAGAGCTGGGGACACAACGGAAAAGAAAGGGCATCTTCCTCGCTCTTGACTCTGATGGTGAGGACACAGGACAGGAAAGTAAACGGATAAAGGTGGAAGTCTGTGGTTGTGAAAGTCTAGATGATGAAGAAAAGAGCGCAACAACAGAGCTATCAGGACGATTAGGAAATGATACGCATGAAGAAAGGACGCCAGCAGCAGCAGCAGCAGCAGAAAGTCCAAGTGATGTCCTGCCTGAACATATAAAGGTAGAGTCTGTCACATGCATACAGGCTTTATCTGTCCTGTCTTGTATACTGAAATATATCACCCCTTTAAACAATGTTACTTCTTAACCACACTTGCCCAGGGACTGCAGATGGAAATTAGCAAACTGCTATAATCTGGTACAAAGCATCTTATCTCTCTTAGATGTATGTTCTTTTTGTACATGGTCCCTGACAACTAAACCAATAAACTAAACTAATCTGTAAACACATGCACAGTACAAGATGAAAATCATAGCCAAACATTATGCCTTTTTTATATATTTTGTATTAACAGTATACTCAAAGCAGCAGAAACGGACAACTGAGTGCACTTTAATAATTGTTATTTATCAAAAGTAATATTGTTATTGCTATTATGTTATATATTTATCACATTTGTTATCACATATCGAGTAGTCATAGTGAATATTTCCAAAGCTAAGAGTTTCTAAAGAGATCTAATTCAGTGTACTAATAAGAACATTATATTGTTTTCACACAGGTAACTAGTTGGAATAACTAAACTTGGTCTATTTTTGTGTTTACTAAGGTCTCTGTTCTTCAAATAAAAGAATTACTGGAAAGTCAGACAGAGGTAAGAATCAATGTATTTCTTTTGTAGCCAGCAGGGTTATTATAGATTGAGAGGGACATGTGGTTTTACTATAATACTTATAATTATGTGTTTACAGTGGGACCAGAGCTCCATGGAGATGTTTGAAGTGCTCAATGACTGTGACCCAGGCCAAGTATGTTCTTCACATTTGTATTGTTAATGTTTTACCCCTGCAAAAATATTTCTGTAGCTGTAAATACCACAATATTTGTATTATAGATTTTAATACATATACTCGACAGTGTGAACAGGACTCCAAAGTGCAATAAGGAGGCACTTGTGTACATTATCCTGCTAATTAAATGGATCCTTACTAAAGAAATCAATCATTTGACATTGATTGTTCTGGATCAAAAACCAACAGAAAAAGCTTTGGGCCTGAAACATTTTTTTTAATGATCTTCTCCATTATTTCTCGATCCTCTCAACGAAACAATGTTCTTCTAGTTAAATTGCAATTTATTAATTTAATATTTGATCCACCCCATTATTGTACACAGGTGTATTATACTAGAACATATTAGATTTGTATTCAAAAGTACTGTATACACAACACCAATATATACAGTCAGAAATTATAATTGAGTCAAAATCTCAAACAATTTTAAGATATTCTTTACAGTAGTAGTAATTATATCAGAGCCATATAAGAAACAAATTAGAGACCAATTGGGATACAACTTTATTAATCCTGAGAAAAAAAATCTTGTCCCAGAGATTCCCTAAAATTAGAACAACATAAAAAAAGAATATAAGAAAATAACACCTTTGCTTGCTGATTGGTGTAGAAAGAGCTAAACCCCACACTTGTCTCGTTCAGGTGGAGCTGTTGTGCAGCATGCTGCGTTTTCCAGACTTACCGGAGCAGACCCTGCCTAAACTCTGCAGCAGCATTTTGGCTCCCTCTTTCGACTTCAGCTACAGCACGGCAGCAACCCTCATCAAGAGCCTCCTGCTGCAGAAGGTCCATCTCTGAATGTACAAAGGATGCAAAAGTGTGTCCCCGTGTTTTGACACTGACAGGATATCATTTGACTGCAGATCCTGTCCCTGTCTGAACCGGCCTCCCGATGTCTCGTCACCGCGGGGAACGTCACTGTGCAGCCGCTACCCCAGACCCGTGTGCCACGCTCTGATTGGACCAGTTCTAGAGGAAAAGACCATCGGTGGGGAAAGGGTTGAGCGACAACTAAGTGCCGGTATCAGTTATAAAAGAGAACCACAACATAATGACTTTTACTTGAATTACTCCACCTTTGCTTTGTCTTCAGGGAACCCCCAGGCTGAGCTGCTGAACAGACTGGTAGAAAGCTGCCTGGACTCCCATTACAGGCTGCTGGTGCTCCAGTAAGAAAACACACCACAATGATGTATTTACTGCTGTAACAAGTTAAAGGAGCACAACAAAATAATGGATTCATAAAAGCTTGATGCAGTACTTTATCTTTTTACCCTCCAGAATGACATTTAAAATGACGTGGGGCGAGGCAGTGCTCTCCATTATCCACAGCTTGCTAGACTCCAGGGTAAGATGATTGTTATTCATGTTTAAAGTGTTTCAATGCAACTTAGTCATAATATTCTTTGTTATTGAGTTGCCTGTTTTTTCCGTTTGTTTTCAGCTTGACTTGAGTGAAGAACTGTTCACACAGTTTACTGGACATCTTGTCAGCCAGGGTCCTAAATTCACTAAGTCTGTGAAGTTTGCGAAAATGATGCTAACAGTCCTCACCAAATATAACAGTCATGTAAGTTTGTCAATGCCAACTTTATTATCCCAAATATGAAGATTTGCGTTGTCAAGGTGCAGTACACACACACCAGTAAAAACCTACCTACAAAGATGCAATATAAAGTCCCACCCCCTCAACACGACACCCACGTAAGCGCACACTCACACAGAGAAGGCATTGCCAAAGACCCTCGCTATGACACACACACACACACACACACACACACACACACACACACACACACACACACACACACACACACACACACACACACACACACACACACACACACACACACACACACACACACACACACACACACACACACACAACAACAACTGAGCACTGTTAGGTATTATGTACATTTGTATCATGCAAAAAGACTGAACGGTGGATGAAATGTCATCTTTTAGCAACTGTATCAATTTGTTTTCCAGGTGACAGCTGAGCACAAACAGTCCCTGCACAGCTGCCTGATGGTAAATGAGACCTTCCTGAAAAAGTCTCTCCAAGCTGCTTTGAAAAGAATCACCAACTCATGAGGTTTCATCTGACCTAATCTGGCCTGTTAATAAAAATATATGAATAAGAGCTTGTCTACTTTTCTGTCAGTATGTTAACCATGACAGGTTGTGACCTGAAAATGAAGCAACTCATTCCACCGGTTTGAAACGAGAAAGATATCAACAAAGTCTAAAAAAAAACAAAAAACATTTTCCATAATATTTTATTAATCGTCATTTTAGAATGAATTTTATTAGCTTTTTCTTCTTCGTCTTACAGTAAGACCACCACAACCACTGGTAGTTTAACAAATACACTGCTACTTTTTTTTAAATATGGTGTAAATCCAATCTATTTGTTTTATTTACTAAATGTGTTTTTTTATCATTAATAACGCTGCATTCTTAGTTTTATTTAATACATTTTTTTATGTAAGTCTTTACTTTGTCTGCAATAATTACATTACACATTACTTATGAGGCTCTTTTATCCAAAGTGACTTACATGCATGCAGCATTGGGGACAATACCCACAGGAGCAATATAGGGTGAAGTGTCCCTGTACCCCCCCCCCCCCCCCCCCCCCACACACACTAATCTTCTGCTGGTGTAATAATGTTGCGGGACAAATAAAGGAATTCTGATTGTTCTTCATCTTCTTCTTACTATTATTAATACCGTACCATACAATGTCTATTTCTATGGAAAACGATTTTTTTGTTGTTATTAAAACAAAAAAAATCAGAGGCAAACAATTCTGATGCATAATTTCAATACACAATTTGTTTCGATGCTGGAAATTCAATAGCTTTTTAATTTCAAAATAAGATGGAACAGATTGGAATCCACTTTTTAAAGCACATTGAGACTAATCGTGTATAATATGCTATATTTAAATTAACTTGACCTGAAACTTTATAACATTGTCATGAAATTCTAATTCTAATTAAATTCAGAAAGAAATAGGTTTAAAAAAGAATTACAAAGAGTAAATAAATGACTAATACATTTTTCTAATGCGAAGTCGTTGTTTATTTTAGATGGATAATTGTAGTATTTATTGACTGTTTTTGCACTAAAATAATGCTAGTCAGAGGATTTTTTTGTGATGACGTCAGCACACGGGCGCCTTTATTTTGCGTCACTTCCCGCTACACTTTCTTTTCATCTCAGCGAGACGACAGGGACGAGTCGCAAAAATGAGGTTAGAGCCAGTGTTATGGATAAATGTCACAATTTAAACCTTATTCCCATTTTAACGGATCGGCATCACATTTATAATAATGCGGTGTTGTTATCTTGTGCGGAAGTCGTGTAATTTAGTTCAGTTATTCACAATGATGTGAAGCGGAATGAGACCGGTTCATCTTCCGCTGTAGAAACACCACGCTTAGTTTCAGATGTAATCCGCCTTCATCCACTCATCTAAAACGATTTTTTGAAAATAATTAAGCATAGGAAGTATCTATTGGCTCTCCTTGATAATATTTTATGAAGTCTTTCAGAGCTATGGATCTGTTTTCATGAATGTAATGTCGCCGCCATAGACAGACACAGGAAGCCGGGTACATGGAGACGTTCCGCTAGTTTCATTTACTTTAACAATTTTTCTAATGTTTTATTTCACAGTAAAGTCTCCAGGGACACGTTGTACGAAGCGGTGAAGGAAGTTCTGTCGAGCTCACTGACCAAGTCAAGGAAGTAAGTACATCTTTGAAAAGTTGTTAAAACTTCTACTTTGCAATGAATTACATGGATGACAACCTATGGATGACTTTGCACATAGCTTTATCAACTACTAACCTGACATCTGGTTAAGGATCATTCAGTTAAAACATAAACACATCACTGTCACAACTTCAGTGCTACATTTACAAAATGTTTTTTCTGACTAAAAGTCCAAATACCTAAAGATTACAATGAAGTGTGACAATAGCATCATAACATCTTTCATACATTTCGAGAATCAAACAATAATGGAATGGGGAAACTCATCGTTTTTCAAATGTTAGTTTTTTCCACTAGTAGTTTCAGCTCTGTGGGGTGGCATGTCTAACTATGTGTGTCTGTAGGTTCACAGAGACGGTGGAGCTGCAGATCAGCTTGAAGAACTATGATCCCCAGAAGGACAAGCGTTTCTCCGGCACTGTCAGGTTCGACCCTTTTCCTGTTTCACCCGACCTTTTCCCTGTGTGCTTCCAGCCCTGTCTGAGTATTTAAATAAAGAAAAGCCTTGCATTTACGGCAAGTGGCTGAAATATCAGAAGTTGGTAACAAAGTCCAGACAGGCCCGGATCAGACATGGAGAAGTACTCTGGGTAGTCTGACTGAGCTGACCCAGCCTCAGCTGGTGGAGGCGATGCAGACGGACCCCTACCCTGGGTCTTAAAACATGAGGGGAGGCTTTGAGTGGCTGAGCTTTTTAAGTTCAGGTACTCATGCCGACCAATTTACTTTAATGTAACCAAAGAGGTCAGCTGGACACTGAGGTGGTATGGGTAAGACTTTTACTATTTCAAAGTAAAATGAGGAAGGTGTCATTTGGGGTTGGCAGAGTATTTGCTTTCAGTTTGGAAATATTAAAAACTGTTATTTTCAATCATGCTTAATAGGTTCCGATTAATCTACAAAATGAGTTTGGGAACCAGAGTTTGTTGATAAATGCATAGCATGATGTCTGTCACACACACGAAGCAGCCTCTGCAGAAGTTGTCTCAACCTTACTCTGCCTTACCTCCAACTGATGCCCCCGTGTTTTACGTGGGATTCGGCTTGTGTCTAAAGGTTTTGTTGATCTGCAGGCTGAAGACTCTGCCCAGGCCCAAGTTCTCCGTGTGCGTCCTGGGAGACCAGCAGCATTGCGATGAGGCCAAAGTAGCCGAGCTGCCACACATGGACATCGAGGCTCTCAAGAAGCTGAACAAGAATAAGAAGATGGTCAAGAAGCTCGGTAAGATGATTGCCCATTAGACAAATGATTTGTGATCATCAAATCTGTGGATTGAAGCTTTTTTGTCACACTTTACTTAATGAACCCTTTCCTTCTTCCTCACTGTAGCTAAGAAGTACGATGCCTTCCTGGCCTCAGAGTCTCTGATCAAGCAGATCCCTCGTATCCTCGGTCCTGGTTTGAACAAGGCCGGCAAGTTCCCCTCCCTGCTCACCCACAACGAGAACCTGAACACCAAGGTGGATGAGGTCAAATCGACCATCAAATTCCAGATGAAGAAGGTAAGCTCTGCTCAAATAAGAGTAAATGAATGCCACTTCGCTGTTAACTTTGAATCTCTCTCCTAAACACTGAAGTCATGTTGAGGAAATGTAGGTTTGGTTACTGAATGAAATGTACTTTTTGCTGTAGGTTCTCTGTCTGGCTGTGGCTGTCGGTCACGTGAAGATGACGGAGGATGAGCTTGTGTACAACATCCACCTGGCTGTCAACTTCCTCGTGTCTCTGCTGAAGAAGAACTGGCAGAACGTGCGTGCCCTGTACGTGAAGAGCACCATGGGCAAACCCCAGCGCCTCTACTAAAGGACGGCTTTTCTATTAATAAAAAAAATTTGGATGCTCCAAAGTTGACCGTTTCGGATAGTTTTTCTTGTTTGATAAAAACTTGGCATCAAGTGTTATTCACATGGAAGATTCAATTTATGAGTTTTGGATATTCACAAATACTTCACCTACCACTTTAAAATGCTTCACATTGTAGACAAATGTAATTATCTTGGTTCATAGTTCAGTCAAATCATTTTTCAAACAACTTTTATTCAAATCATAATGGGGTTACTTGGGTTTTATTGTCAGAAAAGTTCATTTACATTGAACTAATGCTGACCTGGATCACACTAGAACAAAATGCAACAAATATATGGTAGCTCTTAAATTAATAGGTAAAATAATATTTTGAAAGTTGAGCCTTATTTAGTCAATTAAAACCAGTCAATCATGGGGCTTTACTGTATTCCATTGGATGTGGTGTTTCAGTAGTATTGCAGTGAGGCCTGATGAGAGCCTCAATTATTAAGGTATATGCATTTATGGTATCTCTACAAAGCAAGTCTTCGTAGTATTATTTTGTGGATCAATATAGTATAAAGTCCTGAGGCCCAGACGAAGCCAGTTCAACAGACCCTGGATGTATAAACAAAAATGGTAGTTTCCCCACAGCAGATGCTCATTTATATAAAAGCAAAGTGGAGAAATTACTGCGGTTATTTTCTTGAGTAAAAGTATGGCTTCGAAATGCACTTAATGGTAATACTTCGACAACACGCAAAATGTTTCTTGGAGCAATCGGACATGAAACCCTAACCCCTGCTGGTCGGAAAACCTAAAGCAGGTCGAATATTCTACTCTTACTAGAATACCATAGACGCAGCACAACAATACATAAAGAAAGTTATACACATGGATTGTGACGTAAATATATATATATAAGGGCATTTAATCATGAGGTAAATCACAAAACAATAATCCATTTAACAGTGCCTCTTTATTAGGTGGGATTATCCTGTGATCTTTTGGAGTTGTGTTTTATACATTGCTAGGAAAATGATCTGCATTTAGATAATAACACAGGTAGATCCACGGTTACCCATGAGCCTCTTGGGGCAGAGGGCTGCTCTGACTGTGGATCTCTTAATAGGATTATCTATTCTCAGGACAGGAGAAATGACCCGAACACAGACTGGACTTTATTAGAATATATTTGCGTTTCCAGCAACAATTTAAATCCAGTGTTGACTGTGAGAAGGATTTGAATCATAGTTTTTTTTTCACCAGAGGAAGACATTTGTATTATATCTGTGCAGACAGCAGCGGATGTGAGGATGAACGCTCAGGTGAGTTAAATAATCTGCCAGCTCTCCTACCTGCTCCTGTTCACACTGTGCAATGATTGGGTAATGTTTACGAATATTAAGGGCACAATTAGTGACTATCCTTAACAATTTTATATTTTATTAGGCAAATGTCATATTTATCAAGCAGAGATGATTGTCTCAAGGAGTCACTCACAAAATAAATACAACTAAGTATATTAATTAATGATGTAAACAATGTATTATTATTTATTAACTGAAAGGGTATTTCTGATTGTTTGTAGATTCTTCTTATAGAATAAAAAAAGGGAATGTGTCTCACCTATTTTCAGCCTGATGCAGAGACAAACAGTGACAGCATGCCCATGATGCTGCTGGGCAGTGATGACAGTGATGAAGGTAACAAAGTGTTGATCAAAGCTCCAGGACTCAGTGTCATGCTCTGCATTTTAACTGGGTCTTGTCTTTACAACAGAAAGCAGTAAAGAGGAGCCAGCTATCACAATCTGGAACGAACTGTCCATCATAGAGCGTGTGGGCCTCAACAGGTGACTCTGATATATTTATATTTAACAAAGTATATATAAATAACTTGATTTAATCTGACTTTTCATTCAACTCCACTTCCCCAGTGTGGATATGTCAGAGAAAGATTTGGAGGTAAGGTCACATACTACTCCTTCAATCTTATAAACCCACAGTCCTCTGTAAAAATATATTCAAACGTTACATTTAAAGGGCCCTTACAAGGTTGTAAAGGTCTATAATGATTACACTAAGAAACTCACAATTGTTTGAGGAAAGACTTGAAAAAGGGTCAACCTCTCCTTTAATGTTTTAATTTTAAACTATATTTCTGTCTGTGTAGGTCATGATTTTTCTTGACATCTTAGTTTAGTTTAGTTTATTTGTTTATAGTGTCGTGGACAGTCCCCATTGTTCAACTGGGCAGCTTTAGCAATCATTGCTAATTTCCAGCTGTTGTCCCCGGCCAGATGATAATGGACACCCTTAAAATTAAAATACATCAACAGCATTATTAATACCTATTTATCATTTAAACTACAGCTCAAAACCTAAACATCCGAACCTGAGCAGTAAAATAGATGTTCTTGCGTGCAGACGGCCTTCTCTCAGATCGCCATGGCCTTCAGCTGCGATCAGTACACCCTGAAGCAGAGGCTGCAGGCGGAGGAGCACGCCCGCAACCTGGCTGAGGAGAACATCCATCTGGAGCTGACCCGGGGCCGGGAGACTGTGGAGGTGAAAAGAGACAGTAAAAGACAGGCGATGAGTCAAATAAGCTTTAAAGGTCACCTATTATGCAAAATCCGCTTTTTCATGTCTTTTATACAGAAACATGTGTCCCCTCTGTGGAAAGAGACTCTGAAAGTTTCAGGAGAAAAGATTCTCTCTCTTTTTGTCCTGACCCATTTAAATAAAAACCTGTCAATGAGCTGATCAGATTTTGGCCACTTTATGATGTCATAACGATTTGTTGGCTTGTGTAACCATTAGCCAATAACCAACCAAGATAACAGCTGCCCACCTTATCACCTGAATCTCCTCCTTTTTTTAACCAAATATCCCCTAATATAGGGGTGCTAGACTTTTTTGCTGCCCGTCATTTTGACGGACAGGATCGTAAAATGTCCGTCAAAATCCATTATTACCCGTCTGTCTGTACACAACTCTGACGGGGGGGGGGGGGCACGCTCTGTGAACTGTTAACGCCAGTGTTATGCCTTGTTGTGCATGCCCACTACACCTGCAGCGTAAAGCAAAAAACATACAGACATTTCAATGATTTGTACGGCAAAGTTAGGTTTGGAAACAATATCATTTCCTTTTTGGCGAGCATGCATAACACCGGAGCCTCGCTGCGGGGAAGCTTTGGCGCTGTTCTGAGTTTGTTCTAATCCGTCAAAATGACGGACTGCTTTCAGATTTTTCCGTCATTGTAAAAAATAAAAAAAACCTTACTGTGTATCGCTCACTGATTGGACGATGCAGCGCATGCACTGATCTGTTGCTTCTTGACATGAGAGCAGTGTCCCAGCGGAGTGAAGAAAACACATGAAACTCAGTTTATACTGTGTTTTTTTTCAATAATTTAGTTACAAATATGTGATATATCTGAACAACAAAGTGGTCAAAAATCATTTTATTCATTTATTGGAAACATTTTCATGATCGCTTTTTTCATTTATACATTTTAAGAATGGCGTTTATCTTTTTTGAGAATGAGTTCTTATTTGATTTGGGTCTACAACAGATGATCCACATTTTTGTGTCAGTAAATGTGTACTAACAGAGGCGGGGGTGTGTGTGAAAATAACGGGGACAGAGCTGGCTGCTGTCAGATGATCAGCTGTGCGGAGTCATCACAAACGGACGTCGCTTCACGTGACGCTCCGGAGGAAAGGATGTCCCATTGCTCTTAAAACTAATTTCCCTGCTTCTCGTGGTTTCCTTGCATCTCTCCATGCCTCCCTGGTGGGAGGGACTAGTCGCAGGGAAACGACGCAAGTGAGGGACGCAAGGAATCCATTTAACCGAAGTGAGATGCAACCAGAGAATCAGGGCTGAAGCAGAGGGGTTTATGGGATGCTACAAGGGTGATCTGTTTGGTATTTCGAGCCAAATACTTCAGAGACATGTTTTGTATATATCTGAGACCTATAATATATTGATGAAAAACAGTATAATAGGGGACCATTAAGTTTGAGCCCACCAGAGAGCAGACGTGTGTGTCTGTGTTTTCAGACGCTGAAGGGCCTGTGTCTGGACAGTAAGCGCAGTAAGATCCTGCAGAGGCTGGAGCTGTCTCTGGATATCCTCGGTGGGACAGTGAAGCGCATCTCCAACACAGCAGAGGTGCTCGGAGCGGTGCACCAGGTACACTCAGGTGGCCCCACTAGACTGTGGTCTCCAACCAGTGGGGCGGGGAAGGGTCTCAGAATAACTGTTTTAATAGATCAATTTCATATGACAGCAACTTCAATACATTTGTTTCATCACTGTGGCAGGTTAATGAGCAATTCCATCGGCCATTTTTATGATATTTCTAAAACCTTTGATAAATTAGACTTTAATCCCTGATTTAAGAAACAATTTATCTTTATATAAGGAAAATCTTTCAGGAAAATTAGGTTACCAACAGTGTTTATATCATTCCCTGTTCTTAGATACAATGATATAACTTCCGAAGGATAAAATACATACATTAAAAAGTCTTGTCCCAACATGGTCCCAATATGTTAAAAGAGTTAAAGAAGCACAATTGGTACAACAACAAAGAAATACCGCAAACTTGAAATCCAAAAAACACATCACAATGAAAAAATAAAAATAATAATTCTCACATAGGAACACAATGATATCTTTGTTTGCCTATGATATACATCTATGGAAAAAATGTAAAGACCACTACACATTTTTCCTAAATCTTAATCTCTACATGTATGGCAGCCATTCCATTCCAGTGTCTGTTGAATTCCAAACAGACAAATGTTGTCAGTTCAGTAAAAATCATTTGACTCAAACACATACCTAAAAATAATCAAACCAGAGAAACAGATAATGTTGCAGTTTTTTTCAGAGCTGTATATTCTTTACGTCTCTGGTAGGAGGCCCGAGTGAGCCGAGCAGTGGAGCTCATGGTGGCTCATGTGGAGAATGTGAAGAGACGCCATGACAGAACAGTGTTGGAGCTGGAGGAGACCAGGAGCTCCGTCCAGCCGCAGAACCCCTGCAGGAACCTCAAGGACCCCAGAGCATCGCCAGGTCCCCCATATTCTGTATACGGGTGTTCATCTCATTCTGACATCATGAAGTATAATATATATATTTGACTGACTTTTTTGTTTTAGATCTGGAGGAAAGTGACGGCATAGGCAACATCTCTCAACCGGTATGCAGCTGTTTGGTTATAAAACAATTTTTTTTCAGGAACCTTTACCTTTTCATCACTTTAATCTGTCTTTTGTTTGTGGGATTTCAGAACATTAATCGTCGCAGAGTCAGCATAACACTAATTCACAGCCAATCCATGGTAAGAAGGTTCCTTTAGTGAACTGTTTATAAATGGTATCATCCAGTGAGCCAGAAAAGTGTCCAGTGGTGGTTCTAGATCAATTTGACTGGGGGGGGGTCTAGTGCATTTCATGAGAGGGGGCACAATAAAAGCGGGTTAAAAAGACAAAGACAGTGTAAAGTAATTGTGTAAAATAAACATAAAATACAGTAATTGGTATTTGTTTTTGTAAATGTAAGTTACAGTCATTTGTTTCAGTAGATTCTTTTATTTATAGTATTTGTTTTAGTAACTTTAAGTGACAATTTAATAAAAAAACATAAACAGTATTTTCTTTTATAAAGATCATGAACAGTTTAATCTCCGCTGTACATCCGGTTCTCTGATTTGATTTAGTTCCAATAAATCGTAATATTATAACCTATTTTTTGGAGGGGGGCCACAGGGGGGTCCCTGATCAGTGTTACGGGGGCACTGGCCCCTGTTGCCCCCCCCCAGAACCGCCCCTGAGTGTGTAACCCTCTTGTCTGTACAGGATAAGATAAAACGAGACGTGAAGAAACGAGCCACCAGGTCCTTCAGCAGGGACTCCTTCCTCCTCAGCTCACTTCCCCGCCTGAGCCTCGAGTCCGGCTGCCCCCCCATCCCCAGCGGCGACGCATACTCCGTGGATGGCAGGTCACCGACAGTAGAGACTCAGCATCCATGTTTTCATCTGGGACACATGATCAGCATGTGGGCAGCGTTTGATTTTCCCATCATCTGTTTTCTGTTCAGGCCCCTGGATCCAGATGAAACTGCTTCAGAGGCTCCAGCTGCTGAGCTCCCTCCACCTCCTAACCCCAGCCCAGAGCTCCTCCCATCAAAACAACTGGCCCCCAGAAAGACAAACAGCAAAAAGTATAGAGTCACACCACACTGAAGAGCCTGCAGTAAACATCACAACGCTTGATGATTCCTTTCTAAAAAGATTGCTCTTCTTTTAGGAGTGTATGTGAATCAAACTTAAGTAACAGCCATTTTAAGGCTATTAGAAAACCTGCACTTTTGCAAGAGTAATATTACAAGTTCTAATATTTTATTAAATGCTTGATTTTATGAAAGTCAAGCTAATTATTTCATTTTTTGCCAAATTAAACAACTCACCGAGAGAACAGACATTTGCTGTTTGACTTGTTGGTGCTTCAGTCACAAACTTGCAACATCATTTTAAGCTAACATCTCTAAATCTCAAACATCATGACAGTTCACAAACAAACCATCAAGAATTATAGTTGTAGGAATTGATCAGACAAAACTGCAACAGTTACTTGTTGCATTTAATTTGATAAATGACATATTCTCCTGGTAATGCACCACTAAAGCAAATAACTATAGGCGACAATGTCACTAAGGATGCTATTCCTTTTAACTCAACTTTGAGGCTCTATCTTAAAGAAAACCATTTTGTAATTAATTAATTAAAATATATATTTAATATTCCATATAGCATTATGGTGCATATACTAAATCACATTTAGTATCATCAATGTGAACTCACTTGTATTGTTTTTAAAATACATTTTATTATGGATTTTACTCTTAATGCTCTGTTGGCCTGGGAATGAAGGGAACTGTGACTAAGAGACTTATACAACTTAAAAACAAAATAAATAAAAGAGTATATTTCTTCTGCTGTGTTTGTACTCTGAAACATTTTATCCACAGTGAACTGAAACAACGTTATGTCACTGTCTTTGTTACAGTTCCCCTCTGGACACCTTACGACAGCGACACAAGGGCAAAGCTGCGTTATCGAAGAAAAAGGCCGACAAGGATAAAAAGAAGACTAATGTTTGCCGACAGCTTTCCATCAGCACGTAAGTCAACATGTGTTTTAAAAGCCACTGTGAGGGAATTCTCTGGACGGACACTGACGGCCTGTTCTCTCCAGGTGTGCGTCTGTGTGGAAGAAACACCCTCTGGCTCTCTGGCTGTACCGCTGCCGCTGGGCGCTCTGCTGCATGTACCTGTTCGTGCTCCTCAGTGTCGTTACACTCACTTACATATTGTGGAACAATCTTGATGAAGCACCACAGCCATGAATATCATAATGAGGACGCTGTGTAACTGTGGGTAGAGTGTGTAGAGCTGTAACACCTATCAGTATCAGTCTTTGTATAAAGGTATAACATGTATTTTTGGTTTTAAAGGTCCCCTATTATACTGTTTTCTATCAATATATTATAGGTCTCAGATATATACAAAACATGTCTCTAAAATGTTTGGCCTAGAAATACCAAACAGATCATTGTAGCATCCCATAATCCCCTCTGTTTCAGCCCTGTTTCAAAAGTGCTGATTCTCTGTCTGTTACTTTAGATGAAAATAAGGAGCCCCTCCCCACGCCCCTCTGAGAGATATTTGGTTAAAAAGAACATAATGGTGCTCTAGGAGGAGATTCATGTGATAAGGTGGGGGGGTACCTTGGTTGGTTACTGGCTAATGGTTACACAACCCAAACAAATCGTTATGACATCATAACGTGGCTAAAGTCCAATCAGCTCATTTTCAGACAGGTTTTTATATAAATGGATCAGAACGAAAAGAGAGAGAATCTTTTTTTCTGAAACTTTCAGAATCTCTTTACGCAGAGAGGACACATGTTTATGTATAAAAGACATGAAAAAGTGGATTTTCCCCTTGAAATACTCTGATAATTCACCTTCTAGGTCACAAAGCCACACATGTAACTTTCAGGATTTTATTATAAATATACAAAACATATCAAAACTGATACAATCACTCGGTTAGTAAGAAAACACCAAACTGCAGTGAAAACATTCATCAAACCACTGTTTAAGGCATCAGTGATTAATACTCAAAAGTTCAAACTTAATAGCAAACGTTGAGTTCTCACGTCATGGTTAGATGTTAAACTTGAACTATATTTAACTTTAAAAAAAGAGAGATGCATGTTCAAATTCATATCAGCATTTTGTTAATAAATCTACTTGTTGAATCGGGGAAACTCTTAGTAACCGATAAATAAAGAATAAAATATTATATTAAGATTTGGAAATGTATTTGAAAACTAGTGTGAATGAATTTCATGTGCAAAATGTGTGCCAGACACAAAGAAATCCTTGAAACCACAGCAAATGCTTTTTAGATCTGTTTGCATGAACGTTAATTCACTTCTGAATGCTTTTAGAAATATCTATTAGGAAATGTTTTAATATAAATAAAACTGGAATACACCATACATTATGTTTTAAATAAAAAAACAACTGTGAAAAAGAGAAATGCACTCATCTGGATACCGATAGGTCCGCGTGTTTTCCATCATGTCAACATACAATCTCACAGAGAGTTCAAATAAATACAGCGATAAATAGAGAGGGATATGCAGAGCGAGAGGTCTCCGCTACACCTGGCTCACGATCTCAGCGTCCTCCGCAATGAACCACTGGAGGGGGGTCCCGTCTGCGGCCCTCTGCAGAATCACGTGACCCAAACCCTGCGGAAACAGTCATGAAATCAGTGTTCACCTCAAGCTTTCAGTACATATACATATTAGCATCAAGTGAGTTCATCAGAAGAACAATTTTCAGCTATTTTATTGTCATTATTATTTTAAAAATCAACTACTATGTGATTTTTCAAACAGAAATACCTATTACTGCTTCTCCATGTCATTAGTGTCGCATAATGTTTAAATCGTCATCCCAATGTCAACATCAGCAATAAACACATCGCGAAAGGCCCTAGGGATTTCTTTAGTTATTAAAATAGAGTTTTGAGTAAAAAACACAACTTTTAAATGTTCACCCTTTGATTCCAGAAGATAGATGGACATTGATTGATATATTAATATGAATTTATTAAATAATCAACAGACTAGCTGCAGCCGTGATAACTCCATCAAACATGCTTCTTAGGGGCATTTATCATTTTGAAATGATAATCAGCACCAACCTGTCTGAATGGAGGCAGATGAGGCGAGGTGGGGCTCCTGGCGCTCAGGGGGCTCTGCTGATTCCTCTGCAGCTGATTCCTCTGATGCCACGACTTCAACTCCTCCGACACGATGTCCCTGGGCAGCAGCCGGACGGCGTGGTTAGGGTACTCATTCAGCGAGGGCGTGCGCACCAGCCTGGTGTACGGCGGAGGGGGCTTTAGGATTCTGCTCTGGGACAATGCTGCCTCCTGCCAGTGTATTTGCTGAGGGCTGAGTGCCACAGGAGGAGGAAGGGGGGACAGGAAGCTCTGTCCAATGTCTGGGTCCTGAGGGGAGAGGGGGACAGCCTCGGCCCTGGTGTAGGCGGGGCTGGGCTGACACTGGTTGATGTTCTTGGGTGAGCTGGAGAAGTTGGGGATCGCTTTCTTCTGCGCTCCGAAGTGGAACCCGTAAGGCGGCGGGCAGAGCTTGGGCATCTCGGTGGGTTTCTCCCTGCCGGGGGAGCTGATGTAGGAGGAGGAGGAGTGCTCCGAGCTGCTGTCCTCCGAGCTGGACTGGTAAGGACGTAAGGGCAAATACTCCGGAGTACGCACCATGAAGTCAGCAAAGCATCTTCGCTGAGGCAGCCTGGTTCGTCCCCGATTGTTTTCTGAGCCCAGACGCTCCAGGTCAGCAGGCAGCTTCTTTTTGGGAAGTCTGTGGAGACACATCATGAGAAATTGTAAAATGATAGCACACGTTGTTTCCAGATTCAAAAGATATTTAGTTTATCTCCAGCCAAAGTGGGTTACTTAAAAGTTGCCTCCGTTATAAAACAGAAATTATATTAAATAGATAGAAAAATAGGATATTTCATTTCATTTTTTTACTTGTTCCGTTCATGGTATGCACAACTTAATGTATAACAATTATATATAAAACATGTCTCTATAAACACACCATACCCGAAAAGGAGCAGGGAGAAGAAAGATAATCGTATATTACCTGCCCCTTTCTCAAAGACATTTTAATAAATAGAAATAGATGGTCTGTCCTTCATATTTTCTTATTCACAGCCAATCATAACAGTATTGTAGGAAAATAAGAGAAACACAAAAACTTACTACAAAAAATACTTAGTTCCCACTTGACAGTTAACGGAAAGAAACAAAACAAAAAAACAACAACACCAAAACATCACATGTACAAGGAAAAGTGCAACATCCTCATCTGAGTCCTACTGGAGTGTTTTCAATGTTGATACAACAACATTGAAAACAATAACACTCCTGAAAAATGGGATCTATGATTGAGTGTATTCAGATGTTTATTAGTTGAGAGTAATGCTCTTTGTGCATAAGTGTGCTAATGAATCTGAGTTGTCTGTACCTGAAGGACTGGGTGTACTGTCGGCGTACGTGCAGCTCGGGGGTGGAGGGGGCGCTGCAGGAGTGGTTCTGACGCATGGCCGCGTTCCTTATGAACTGAGACAGAGGAATTATGCTCTCTGCAGGTATCTGGGTTCCTGCTGGACTACTGTGAACAAGGAGGGGAAAGCATGATGTGGGATATGAAGACAGACAGTAAGATTCTTGTTTATTTTATTTGTTATTACGTTTTTAGTATTGTTGACACCAGGGTTATTATAGTAAACTAAGTGAAAATAAGCAGTAGAAAATAATGTTGCAAACTAAAACTATATAATAACAATATCCGGTACTAAAGATGTGATTAAAATGAAACAATTACGTGGTTAAAAAAACAAAAAAATCAGACGGCTTTAAACAAACTTGACATTTAATTAATCCCCAGTTTTTTGCCATTGAGTCTTGTACAATTAAATAACAAAAGAATATATTAACCTTGGTTGACACACTCTACCCAGTGCAGTTGTATTAGATGTATTGGACGGGTTGTTATTAAACATTCAGACTCTTACCTGGACCTGCTGCTGCCAGCAGAGCGAGGGTTGGGGGGTTTCCGGTAAGGCGGATCCAGACTGGACTCTTTCCACGGAGAGTTCTGGATGGGCGAGCGCTGGTACTCCACGCTGAGCTGGCTCGATGACTGGAGGCTGCTGGATGACAGCTGGAGGGGATCGGAGTAGCCCAAAACTGGAGGAGAGAGAGGGCTGATCGAGTCTACGTCTGTGGACGATCACAGAAAACATCAAACATGTCAGTTTCCTGCTGCTTCAAAATATCACCACCCAAAATGATGATTAATACTTCTAATTCCTAAGGCAGTACTTTCTATGAGGCCCAGGTCTATACTGCATCATAAACATACTTGTAATGCAATATAATCTGCTTCGAGCAATGCATTCTAAAAAGCCCTCAAAATATTCAGAATACCTTTAACGATAATCATTACACATTATTAAGTATAAGGTCAAGCATCATAATAGTTCATTTGCTAATTTCATTATAATTCCCATAGTTGTAATACAATATCATATTTGAACAATGCCTTTTTATCATACTATATGCAGTAATCATATAAAGCCTAAGTATGAATATAATGCATTTTAGGTATGGATTGCAAAAACGATGTCAGTGAGTGACCAGCAAAATAAGGTATTTTGATACCTTACCTTTTTAAGTCATTATAAAATGCTTGATATTATGGAATGATTATTTGTATAAACCATAATGAATATATTGATATGTGCTTAGAACTATAATCGTACAGTGCTATAAGACATTTTTACAATGCATTAACACTATGTTTACAATGCATTATATTTTAGGGGCGTCAGGGAAAGGAAAGGTCTTCCTTTCTAATGTATGTCCTAATCTAAGCATGCTGGTCAGAGTCAGAGTGATGATACTCTTATATTTACAAATGTACTCTCCACTCACCATCATCCAGGGCCACCACATCAGACAGGGAGCTGTCATCAGACATGCACAGATCTGCAGACAGAAAGGACACGTTTTAAAGATGTACATCAAACCCACCGAGTGTTCAGGAGTGCGATGCGCAGTTTGTCCTCAAGAGGGCAGCAGCGTCCTCACCTTTGTTTTTGCTGTTGGAGATGCTGATGCATGGAGAGTTGCATTCACTCTTGATCCTCTGCTGGAACACGGCTTCCTGCAGATCCTTCACCTTCTTCTCCTCCCTCTTGCACTGCTGCAGTCGACTCTTCTTCTGTGGTTTGCTGAGCTTGCCCTCCAGGGACAGTTTGCGGGACGCCTCATAAATTTGCCTCTGAACAGCCAGGTCAGTTTCCAGCACTTGCAGCTTTGAATCCTAGGATAAACACAAGTTCTGACATTTAGTCTAAGCTGATAAATGATCATCTCTTTCATCGCACAAAAACATTATCCTCTGATGGCGGCTCCTACCTGTTCATTCACATGGATCAGACCTTCGTCGAGCTTGAAGGAAGCTCCGATCCTCCTTCTGACCCGGGGAAGCTTCTCATCTGGCATCAGAGGATAATCTGAGGGCAGCTCGCCAGTCAGCTCCTGTCAATTCAAAAAAGTCATGATTACCAAAGAGGAACAAGTTTGAGTACTATAGTAGTACTATAACCTATACTATTTAGACCTACTTTAAAGGTCCCCTACTTTACTATTTTTCAACAATATATTGTAGGTCTCAGTCTCAGGTGTAAACAAAACATGTCTCTGAAGTGTTTGGCTCGAAATACTAAACAGATCATTGTAGCATCCCATAAACCCCTCTGTTTCAGCCTGGTTTCAAAAGTGCTGATTCTGGGTCTGTAGCTTTAAATACAAATGACCTGCCACTCCCAATGCCCCTCTGCCAAGTGTTTGGTTTGAAAGAACACAATGGTGCTCTAGGAGGAGATTCAGGTGAGAAGGTGGGCGGGTGTTACCTTGGTACGCTATTGGCTAATGGTTGCATAACCCCAAAAAGAAATTGTGACATCACAAAATGGCCAAAATGCGATCAGCTGATTTTGCTGAGGTTTTTATATAAATGGATCAGGACAAAAAGAGAGAGATTCTTTCTTTCATGAAACTTTCTGAATCTCTTAACGCACAGGGGACATATGTTTGTATAAAAGACATGAAAAGGTGGATGTTGCATAATAGGTGACCTTTAAATAACATTATGTACATGTTTACATCTAGAGATGACTTACCGCCTCCCTGATGCAGAGCTGCCTGAGCTCCAGCAGGCAGAGCTCCAGGCGCTCCTCCAGAGACTGGTGCTTCAGCTTCAGGGCTCTGGTGTGTGTGGTCAGGTCCTTCACCGGGGACACAGGGCTGTCAGGGACTGCAGACACACAGATGTAGATGGTAATGTGCATTTAATGGATGCACGTATTAATGCCTTTTTAATTGTGTTTTGCGGGTATATCATACTGAAGACACCCAGATTTCCAGGGCAAATTTGCCAGAGGGACGATAAAGTAAGACTTAAATAAGGCTTTCTTCATCATTTGTATGACCTGAACGTTTTCTTTTTGTGCCTACATTGTGTATCAAATTCATAGTTGCTTTTGAAAAATTGCAACTTGTGAGCATCACATGATTTTATTCGTTAGTAAGTTAGAAACAAGTTGCTAAATTATAAATAAATTCAACAATCTGACATGAACTTGCACTTTTCAAGGTTTTAAGTTTGATTATGCTCACTTATAAATGACATACATGGAAATCAGATGTGGTATTTTGTGGTGATTTTCTTACCAGAGTGCACGATTATCCCGCTGTCAGTGTCACTGATCTCCTCTTTACTCTCGATAGCCGTCATCTTGACTATCTGCTCTTAAGTTTATAGAAGTACCTGTTCAAATAAGCACATATAACTGAGATTAGTCAAAATAAGATTGATCACTTGTACAGATTCCCCTGTTGTTTTCACACCACATGGCTTCATTCATGCTCCCTGCTGCTGCTTAACTTAACACAAGTGAATGACTGGCGAGTGTCTTTTCACACACTTATCCATACAGCTCTCCATCCCCCCGTCCCCCACCTCCTCCAGCTCTTTCTCCCTCACAAAAGAGGCAGACCCCCACGGTTGACTCGGCACATGTGCGGGGGTTAATCCGAATCGTGGTGCCATGGTGACGGGGCACGGTGCGGCTGGCGAGGAGAGCGTGTCTCCATGAGGCGTGTCAGAGGGCGTTTAAAGAGCCCAGACCCCGAAAAAGAAAGCAGATGGCAGCAGGAATTGCACCTGTTCCCCCCACGCACCCCTCCCTCAGCTCCTATTCAACCAGTGTCCAGAAAACCCTCAGGGGCTTTGAAGTGGAAGAATGTCTCAATGCTGGGCTTGTCCACGTAGCATCAGAGCACAAGGTCCCTGCCCATTTCACTAACACACTTTCACAAACAGACGAGCGCAATTCATGTTTATGGCCCACTCTGTTCCACTGTTGCTGTCCCTAAAACATCTGACTGACAATAAACAAAAACCAAGATGCGACAACAAGAAGAAGAAAACAATGGCGACAGCAAATTGGAGTAAACATTTAGGGATAAGTCGAGGCCTTTTAAACCTGGCCAGGGGTCTGTGGGTTCCTGTTTTGGAGAAATTGCGTCATGACAACATTTTCTTAAGTTAATCCATTTTTCCTGGATCTCACATGACAGCAACCACCCTCTCTTAAAGAAGGCCTGCAGATCAAAAGAGAACATTTGACCGCCAACTAAGTGATTAAAGGATATCATTAGCCTCAAGTATTTCGTCAAGAAGTTTCTTTATTTATATCATGGAAACAAATCTTCATTTCAGAACCAAATGATGTGACATAAATCAGGGATAAGACTGATAATAACAATCATTTGTATCAATGATAAATAAAATGATATTTTCTAGGTTAATTGATTAATCGTTTGGTTTGTAAAATGTCAACCCAAAGTTATTGAGTTGACTTTACAGTTTTATATTTCTGTCTATTGAATTGACTATAAGTAGACTAATCTTCGCAGCTCTAGTCCGGAATAAAAGGGAAGGCTAGATGAAAACAGACATGGTATAAATGATTGTGATCATAAGGCGGCCATGTATAATCCTCAGCTCATGTCTCATCCTCTGTGTTTGGAGATTGGTATCAGGCCTTCCTGTAGGGACCAGGAGGACACGGAGGTGGACAGGATATTATTGTGGATCTCAGCGGCCTGACCCATTCACCACCGCAACTCATGTGAACTGACGCAGCTATGAGCAGCTGTAAAGTACAATAAGGCACAGGCTGCTCGAGTCAGTACAACAACACTGCAACAAAGGCCCTGTATCCACCGACCAGTCTCAATAATCTGCTGTGGGCACCATATCTGCTGACGACTCGTTGTGGGGCCAATATTGAGACAAGGCAGCAGTGAGAGATGGGGAAAGGAACAGTGCTGAGTTTTTACTGTGCGAGGTCTGCTGCACGTTCAGACACATGTCTCCATGCTGCAGCGTTCTCAAACTAAAGACGTCAACAGGAATCCAGCCTGGTAATCAGAGACAGGCAGGGTACTGCAGGATTTACCCACCTACACCCCATAACTCTCTGAAGACTTTCACAAGAGTCTGTGGTCGGAGGTCTAGGCTGTGTGAGTGGGTGGGTGCTTTTGGGAAAAACAGCAGATCTCACTAAAACAGCAGATCTCACCAGAAGTTGCAGCTTATTAAGATGTTGATGCCATTTGTCATAGCTTACATACAAGCTTGAGGGAGTGCTCTATGAGAGCCAAAAAAACAATACTTTTCTTGATTGAGCGTATAGGAATAGGAATAGCAGGCCATTTCCTGGAGGGATAGCTGCTGATAGCACAGTCTCCACCCGGCTTGATTGATGTAGTCAAAACATCTTGATTGCGGGGCATGTGATCATCACTAATTAAGTCTATCTAGAAACGTGTCAGGGATGGGAGCGGACCATCCCTCCCATCCTCGCCACTCATCAGACCGTGACCGTGTATCATCTACGGAAGTGGGTGTTTATGGCAAGAGATCATGATGTGGATTCACTGTCTCCCAGACTTCCCCCCACCACCCTTTCCCATGAGCCTTTGGAGCTGCGATCTCCTGGAATGCTGCCACCACCGCCGCGCTCATTACCACTGTGGTCGGCCCTGGAATTACCAATGGGGACCATGCAGCCTCGCCGGGGAAACAGTGAGGGATGCCTGAAACCAGACCGAGGCCTCTTCAAACCCTGTAATTAAGACTCTCCACTGAGTGCTGATACCATGGAAGAAACCTAACGACTTTACAGCATGCCTTATTTCAGAGTCTGACGAAAAGCCAAAATCCATTCAGCAAAATGGATCCACTCTGCACACAATATGGGCTGCTGGAAGAAAAGTGCATCAATGTGGGAGACCGGCAGGAGGACAAAAAAGTCCTTTTTGTTGGAACACTGGAGTCAGATCTTTGTCACTGAGTGTAAAACTGCACAGACGGCAGCAAACAGTGGTGGAAAGTAACTGAGTGCATTTACTCATGTTTTGAACTTAACTTATGTTTTGAACTTACTTTCCATTACGTGCTTCTGCTCTACTACATTTTGAAAGCAAATACTGTCCCTTTAACTGCACTACATTTATTTCGAAAGCTGTAGTTTTAGATTATTGATACAAAGTATAACAAACTAAACTAATACATGATGATGTATTTCATGAGATAGTATAGTATCTTTACCAGCTGCAGCATTAAACACATGAATGCATCACACTTATAATGCAATCCAATAGTATATATACTTATATAAGACTGTAGTTTTTACCATACCAAAGTAAAAGATCAAAGTGTTCTTCCACCAATGGTGTCAACATGCAGAGATAGCATAAAAAGCCAAGGTTATTTTGAGTAGTCTGTATCAAATACAGCGACACTGTCAGGTTATTTTCTTTGTCAGAACAATACTGTTAAGAAGTGCAGGGGTCTTCGTTTTCCAGCAGAGACAATGCAGGGGTAATAAGCACCATACCGGCCTGCGCTCAGTCACTGGAGGCCATATGCTGGCCAGACACACCAGCTCTGTCCCAGCCAAACGACAGCGTAAATACAGAGTGCAAGAAGAGATGCTCCATTGTTCCCTAGAGGCTGAAGGGCTGCCCAGGGATCATGACACCTTGTCCCTCTGAGTCATCATTTCTGAGGCCTCTGAAAGGCCACTGGTGGTCATCTCAGGCTGTGGTGGCAGGATGTGGTTACAGCTTTTCACCCACAAGTACCCACCGTTTACAAAATGAAAAGGGGGACTGCGGGGGCAAAACCACACAGAGGTGTTGTCTATAACACCACAGTAGCACTGCATGTCTGTCAACATGTGGACTGATGGAGATTATGTGTATTGCAGTGGGCACAAACAACTGCCAGCAACCAGCCTGCTGCCACAATTACATTAGAGTTGTTAATCAGTGAAAGCAACATGTGCATATATGGTACAATACACAGACAAGTTACTACACTGCAGAGACTCAACCTCCCTTCCAAGTTGGAACTGATGTATATTTAACTGCATTTTTTAATGAAGAAGTCAGATCCCTTTTGGATCTTCTGGTTACTTTACTAAGACTGAAACTACTACTTTACTAAGTAAAAAAAGGCTATCACGTTACTGAATTGTCCATTTTAAATCCTGTGTAAAAGTGCACTTAATTTAAAGTACATACGTATAATAAACACACATTAGGACTACTTTAAATATCAACAGAATATGCATTATATTTTCAGAATTTTGAATGTTAAGTCTGCAAAGTGACTGGTATTTTTAAATTCAGTTAGAAAGAGAGTACATTGTAGTGATGTAGGAGTACCAAGTAATAGAAACATTACATACTCAACGTTAACTCATATAATGAAGTACATGACTTGTACACATTTACTTTAGTTACTTTACAACACTGAATAAGAGTCACCCTTATCTTAATAATATTAATCATATGTTTAAAGACTCATATAATGCAGCACACATAGCAAATTAATGTAGGCTATTGGCTCTATAGAGTTACAAAAACGTTTACCGATTTGTAACATTAACACATCCATCACACACTTCATCCAAGCTTAATGCTGGTTGCAGTAATGTTCCCATTATATATCATGTTGTTAACCTATTTAAAGTATTGTGTACTCACCTTGAGTTTATTATCTTCTCCTCTATAGCATCCTCTCCGCTGTGTTCAGACTTTCTCTGCTGCTCAGATGTGAAAGCGACGCTTGGGACATCTGTTTCAGTCAACACCACTGTCTCAGTGACGGGGGAACCATGTAAAATACATTTGCTATGACTTCTTTTTTGACACACAAGTAAACTTATTTTTCCTTTACATTGTCTTATAAACTTTATATACTCTCTCATAATTTATTTTATTTCATTCAGATAAGTTTCTAACTAGGAAATGAACATTAACATGTACCGGTGATCTCCCCAGACTCTTCATAAATGGTTTGGTCCGACGCTGCGAACTCTCCAGACACGCTCTGCTTATATTGACACAGCACGCGACCCACTGAGGGGGCTTTTCTTTTGGAAAGAGGCACAAAAGAAGAATGGCCGGGGGGAGAGACAAGTTTTGGTAAAAGCCAGGACAGCTGGTGAGTAAGTAGTGGTGGTAAAAACAAGACCATACTCACCCCGACTTTCCGCCATGATGATGATGAAAACAAATACATGTTGTTGTTTTTGGCAAGATGAAAGTCAAACGTAAAAGTAGTCATCATGCACTATACCCCTTTCCAGAATCAAAGGCTATGTTATAGCCTACGTATTCGAATACCATTTAGAAATTAATGTTTCCATCAATTGAATGTTAATTAGACCTACTTTATAAACTGCTATAGCTTAACCTACAAATACATGACTGTTGTTAATTGATTCTCACTTTACTCACAATATAAATAGTCAGGCCCACATTTAATTCAACTCAATAACAATAGTAGTAGGCTACCACATACATATTGACTGGGAAAATACAATCAAACAAATAAATTAAATGACCAATAAAGTCCCTTATTAATGATCAATAATGATGTGTAGATCAAAACCCTAGTGATTTATTTTAAATCCCTACATGGTCTGGCTCCGCTTTACATTAAATAACTCTGAACCCCTTATTCTGCTCCGAGACCCCTCAGGTCAGAGTATCAAATGTGGTTAAAGCACCACCATCCAGACTCAAAGCTAAATAGGATCATGCTTTTACTATTAATCTGTAAGGAGCATTTAAATGTAGTTGCTGGTTCAGGAGGGGATAATCAAAACGACATTTATAGCATATAATATTGTATCTGCTCATAAAATATCTTAGACATTATATCTGCAAAGTAACAGAGATATGCTTTGCTGCAGAATATCAGACTTTTTAATAATAATACATTCTATTCTAAATGCCTTTCAAAATCTTAGTTAGAAGTAGCCTAACAGATAACAACGCCATATAGATTTAAGTGAAAATCATAACACAACAGGGTTCTCAAGATGTCACAAATAGAGACAACACATAATGTAAAAGAACGACCACAAAAAGAGAAAATGAAAGGACATTAAACAATGCTATTTTGTACATTTGGGTTTTTATTTTATTTTTAACATGGCTAATTTCTAAAAGTACGGTGACATTTAGGGAGGTTTATTCCATGGCATTAGAGCTTAATGTATTAGTATCAATAATCTCATAATATTAAATGGTGTAGATAATAATAACAAACCTATTGTGTACTTTTTCCTTTTATATTCTTTACAAGTAAAGTTTCCTTATTTAAATTAAGATCTAATTACCTCTTTTTCCCACTGATTATGTATAAAGTCTAAATGTAATTCTGACAAAACAAACAGGCTGTTTTTATTTGCCTATAGCCGGTGGCTTCCCTGACTATCCCAAATGTTTCCAGTTCCTTTACCAGGCCCTTGGGTATTCCTAGCCTCTATATCCTGAAAAGGCTCCTCCAGATGGCCTGAGCTCTCTCCTCTCGTCCCGTGATGGAATGAAAAGATCAGCTAATTAAACAAAGTCCAATATCCATGTGAAAGAAGCGCGAGAGTCCTCAGGGAGAAGAGATGCATGCAAATCAATCGCCACTGCTTTGAATTGTAACAAAACAACACATCTCTGCAAACCATAAAGTATTTTATTTCCACAGCACATGGACACACTAAGATCCAGAAGTCATGACAGAAACAGATACACAAACATACACATTGTAGGGGATTTATATGAATAGAAAACGGTTCTGCTGAGAACTGTCTCTGTTAACAATTGTATAATGATCTTACAGAAAGTAAATGGAATTAAAAGGATGTGATCCGTACTCTAAACAAACGTTAATCCAAGAGGAAGTATGAGAAGTTGAACAATATAATAGGTAAATCACCATAAAAAAACATAACAAATATCCATCTTCTGGTCCTCAACCATTGTTGATCCACATAATTATAAATACAAAATAAGTACTTTCACTCCCTCATCCGCAATTGAACTGTAACAAAGTTAAAAGGGTCGCACAAAGACCCCTGACAAAAATAGAGTTAAAATGCTGCAACCTGTCTTTTTCTTGACATGGCTTTGCTTTTTGGAAATAAACATGTTTCCTGCATGATCCTTATATTAATTATAATATGTTTAAATGTAATTCTCTAAGACATGTGTAATGACATGATGCCTGTGATGCTTTTGTTTGTTTGTTTTCACACTCAGTGACAATGTGAATTGGGCCACTATGGTGAAATACTTCAGGGGCTGATGGGAGGCTCGGGGCCTCACGTCTGTGTCCGCCTCAGGTTGTCCTTCACACGGACAAACTCCGGGATCGACTGCTGGTTCTCCCGCTGCCTGATCTCCTCCTGCTCATACTGGAAAGACAAAAGAAAAGTCAGTGTCATGCACCTCATCCTAGTCCAGACCAACACCAGAAACAACATTTCAATCACCAAGAATTCAATATTTTTGGGAAATAACAAGGTCAGATTTGGCCTACAAATGTGGTTAGTTGTTTTTAAACCTTGGGATTGCACCTATTGTTATGGGTTTATTGTTGTAGCTTTTTTTTAATAATGGGCCACAAGCTAATATGTTTGGGAAAAACTGGTTTAATATACAACAATGCATTGTATTTTTAGGCTAACATATGTTTTTCTTCAAATGTTAGATCATTTAAAAATGAACACCTTACCCCGTCATATAAATGAAATGCAGTATTAAGCATGATTGGCTATTTCCCTATGAAATTGAATGAAGTGGGAGTTTCAAGTAGCAGAAAAAGTAAATACTCAAGTTAAATACCTCAACATTTGATTTCAGTGCAGTAGGCCTATGTTTTAGAGCAGACTAACTGCTGGACCCTGAAAATCCCTTGTTTTAACACTAAAAACTGCCCCTGTATGAGTTGGCCAAAGGGAATGTATTTGTACTTTATGACTGCTTTATTGTCTCTCAGCTGTTTGTCATGTGCTTCTGTTTACCTCTTGCATCTTCTGCTGCCTCTTGCGGAGCTCTGTCTCCAGATCTGAGGGCCGCTGTTTGGCCAGCTCCTCCTCCTTGTGCAGCTCCAGTCTGCGCTGTTCCAGCACTCGCTTCAGCTCTGGTCTCTCCTCAGGAAACAGGCCCCTTCAGGGTCAGTCAATCACAGTTACACACACAGTCCAACATGCTCTGCTTCAAATGTTGACCACATTAAAGGTCACCTATTATGCAAAATCCAAAATGTGTCCCCTCTGTGGAAAGAGATTCTGAAAGTTTCAGGAAAAAAGATTCGCTCTCTTTTGTCCTGATCCATTTATATAAAAACCTGTCTGAAAATGAGCTGATCAGACTTTGGCCACTTTATGATGTCATAACGTTTTGTTGGCTCGCTTGTGTAACAATTAGCCAATCACCAACCAAGGTAACACCCGCCCACCTTATCACCTGAATCTTCTCCTAGAGCACCTTTGTGTTCTTTTTAACCAAATCTCTCTTAGGGGCGTGGGGAGGGGCTCCTTATTTTCATCTAAAGTAACAGCACTTTTGGAACAGGGCTGAAACAGAGGGGATTATGGGATGCTACAATGATCTGTTTGGTATTTGGAGACAGGTTTTGTATATATCTGAGACCTATATTATATTGATGAAAAACAGTATAATAGGGGACCTTTAAGCTCAGACGGGTATGTTGTTGTTTTTATGAGCTGGACCTCCTGTACCGTTTATGGCTGAGCATCAGCTCCCGGTGCAGGTTCTGGTAGCTCGGCACCAACACTGGGGAGCCGTTCAGTCTGCGGGGCTGGAGGGCCTCGTCCCCGCTGCCGTCTGCTGTGGACTGACGGGACAGACGCTGGCGGCCAACAGACGCCTCTAAGGAACACAAAACAACTCATACTGTATCTCTTCCTTTTACTTGTACCTCCTCAGATCTGAACACTCCTTCTGAGAAGTCTTGACATGGATCAGTAGACAAACGTTTAAAACTACTGCATCATTGACGTTGTTAATTTAAGATTTTAACCACAAAGTATTTACAAATATAATTGTGAATTGAGTGAACAGCATTTAAATAAAATGTATGTCAAGTAGGTATAAGATAATTATATCAAATCATTCCTAATGTTTTCATCAAACAGATGATTATAGATCAGTCAATCATTCAAATGCATTGATTCATCTACTTGATACATCTCATAGCTTAAGCATTTAAATATAAGATTGTAAGCATGTGACCCTTTCTATCAATCAAATATTCTAATCATCAGTATAATCAATTGTTTTAGAATACTATTTCCATTTACGTTCAGCTTTTGTGTGATAAATACCTTTCTTGTGATTTCCATATCCTGGTTTCTGTAGGTTTAAAAGGATGAAATAAAAAATGAAGAGACATTCTGTTAGTATCTAGTTAAAGTATTCTATTGTTACTAGCTGAGCCAAACATGTTACCATTAATTATACTTTTTTATTTCATAAATGATTAGATTTGGGGTTCAATTAAATACTGTAATATGGTGAGCGGACAGGGCCTGTTGTGCTGCCTCAGCAGGTGATCTGTGTTGACTTGCAGCAAACTGATGTAACAGCTTTGTCAGACAGCGATCAAAACAGGACCAACGTTGGGATCCCATTCATTCAAAAAAGAAAGTGATGTAAGGATCTGCATGTATTTACACCTAGGAACACAAGATGAACACTTGGTATGCCTGTAACTCGACCAGACAGAAACCTTTGCCACACCCGCTGAAATCAGATATTCAGGAGGAGAGGGAGTAACAGATGGTAGATGCTGCCTTAAGTCAAGCATGCTTCTTTAATAAACTGCCTCACAGCTCACCATAAGATCACAGAGCTCTGTTTCTGGGCTTCCAGGAGCCCAATACTGTTTGTGTCTTGTTATGTTCCTGTCAGAGACTTTTAAGCCTCCAGATCCTGTCCCTCCTCAGGCTCTAGCAGAGAGTTTAGAGCTGACAGATAACCTGACGGGCGTCTGACCTGCTGCACGCCATTGTTCCAGTCAGAGCCTGCAGGGCTGGGATTGATTCCAGAAAAATCGCTCCACCTAATCTCATAATTGTCTTTCTCTCTAGAACAGATGCTCTGAAATGCTATAAACAGCTGACCCTATACTTTTGGTTAAATGGTTGTTTTGTTTTCATATGCATTGTAACATGAGAACCCTTACAATTGAAAGAACTAATGTTTTTCATTGTGACAAAGATAAGTCACGTCTACATGCAGCATGTGCTGTCAGCAGTATTTCTGCGTAAGGTTAATAATTTAAGAATCAATGTAGGATGGATAGAAACACTTTTGATGCTTGCCTGATTCTCCTAAAGCGATTCATAAATGAATGATTCTGTAACATGATTCTACATAATATAAAGAGGGATATTAGTGTATTGGTCATAGAATTTAAAAGAAACAACTGTAAATACAGTAACAGTCTGACAGAAGTAAACTAAACCTCTGACAGATGGCCACCAGGCGTTGGCCACTTCTTAACCAGATAAAACTAAAGTGAGATAAAACAACTCACTTTTTTTGGAGTTGACGCCATGGAAGGAAGTGCACTGTTTCTGTGCAGTAACGTTGTTTCTTAGTCCATTGTTAAGAAGAATCACATCTCCTCACATCGTCTATCTGCTGTCTGTTTCTTTGCTGAATCCAAGAATTGTTGATGAGGGCTCCTCAGAATGAATGTGCCACCTAGCTCTAGACAAAAGTGTTACTGTCCACTAAAATCTTATTACGCTTTCAAGATTACTGCACAACCCCCACAGGGAATAGGATGCTAGATTAGGTGGCTGCTGCAGACGTAAGTGCAGCTTAAAACCAATCTAACACGGCACTATAACAAGTCAACTCAAACAACATGTTGTTTGGTGAAGCATATTTTTCACTCAATAATAGTTCTCTATTAGAGATATTCAAAGTAAACACATCATTTGCAATGAGTCGTTTTTGGCATTGTATTTGCTGTATTTAAACTTGGTTAGTTATACTTTACATTGGGATAGATACTTTACATTGAGATGGATACTTTACTCAATACTTTACATTGAGATGGAAATTATTCTAAATGTGCTTAATCAACATTTCTAAAACTCGGTTTCAGGTCACAATGCCTTGTCAGCAGACAATCTAGGTTACAGTAGCTATTGTGTGGTTTCTGATCAGCTCTAAAACTGAAATGGCGTGGCACAATCTTTATCATTTATTTTTTTGTTTATTTAATTGTATGTTAATGTTATAATGCAGGCACTAACAATGCAATGTATATAAGGTTTCCAGCTAATGCTTAATAAAAGTCCTGTTTACTTGTAGGCCTTTAAGGCTCGAACCAACTAAACAAACAAATGGATTAAACCGACTCAGGATAAAAAAAACACAGAACATACAAAACATTCTGCACTGCAATTAATAGTAGGAGAAAAGTGTATGTGTTTGAGTTTAAGTGTGTGTAAAAATATCACCAGTTTATTCTTTCAAAACATTTGTGTTTCTTAAGCCACTGTATATTTAAAACCTTAAATTCAGAAGGTATTTACAATGATTCAGGTGATTTTCCTCACAAATGGCTGATTGAAAGATGTTGATAGATCAAATGACAATGGCAGTTTTATATGTATATTCCACAGTTGTGTTCATAGACTTGCTCGTTTAATGTAAGAAACAGACAAAAATGAGGAAATGTATTTTCCATTAATGGCCACATGAGGTCACTATGCTCACAAACACATGCTACTTTAAATGTCCCATGATTCCTTGCGGCATTTAGCTTTAAAGGCGACCCGGATGTTCTTTGCGCTCACAGTTTGAATGGCGTTTGAATGGTGCGAGCGTGTTAGACGAGTGTTTGTGTGAGTACATGTGGTATGTTTGAGTGTGTGAATGTGTGAATGTGTTCCTCCTAAATCTACACAGTGATCTTATTTGATCTGGTCTGAGTTTGGCTCTGCTCCGACTGGAAATGATAGGAAAAGCGCTCTCGAGCCTCTATGGCGATGAGTAGATGCGATATGTTAGCGAGGGCCTCCACGCTTCAATGTTGTGGTCAGAGGTGATGATTTGATCAGATATACTAGTTCTAGTGAGTTTGGGTTCATCTCAAGCTTCACGACGGACACTGAGTAAAGAAGCGATTCTGATCTAACCACAACCGAGAAGCAGCGTGAGGTACCTGGACGGATATTGATCGTAAGAAGCTCATTGATATACAGTACGAGGCACCGCTAGTTTTCATTGTTGCAAAAACACAATGTCATATTCTAAGGTCCTGCCCGCTTTTGTTTTTACTGATAAACTGTCTGGACGTTTACTACAACCCGGAGGTGACAAATAATTAGATGTAGGCCTCTTAAAGTTATGGTACAGTAAGTTTGTTAGAAAGATGTACCCGTGAAGAGTTCAAGAAGGTACATTTCAGGTGTTGCGGTCACAGAGTTTCAAACGTTGAGCATCTTTCAGACTAGAAGGTAATGCTTTACAAAATAAGACTTTGGACAACATTGAATACGGGGGGAAAACGTAGAGCTAGAGTATTCAAATGTAAGAGGTGAAGACATTTAAATGTACCTCGTGATTATGAGTGGTAGACGGAAGGAGAACATGTTTTGTTATGCAGTTATTTTCCCCCCACTCGTGAAGGTGGGAGCGGTTGATTTAAATTAGAATAGCTTTACTTGTTTTACCTAACCAGTTAAAAAACCAAGTATTGTAGCTGACCGTTTGCTCCACTTTACGTTAACATTCTTCAAATTCTTTGTTGAAGCCTTACCCACAAATAAATTTAAATGTAGGTGCAGCAGTTTTTCCTCCTATCCATACTGGCTGTTAAGAGATTCCTTTAGCAATTTGTATAAACGTTTGGTATAAAGCCACAAAGAAGCTTCTGTCGTCTTTTTTGGAAGCAATTGTGTAACTGAGTTTATTTTAGGACATGTGCCGCTTTAGTGTTTCTATACCTCTGCTGCAGATCAGCAAGAACCAAACTGGGAAAGCACAAGGATGAAATGTTTGCTAGGAAAACTATAAATGAAGAACTTTGAATATCCCCACCCCATTAGCTTTTGGCTGAACAATTGTTCATAGTATGTAGCCTAACATCCTTCATTTGATTCCACGTCTACTACCAGTTAGTATCGTCTTAAAATAAACATATATTGTCCTGTGTGTTTTCACTCAGTTTCATCAGATATACCTGGGTAAGATACATTCACTCTTGATCAAATGCCCTGCAATAAATCCTATGACTGACTTGTTTCTAATATTTTGTCCACCCCAAATATAACAATCAATCAATGTTTATTTATATAGCCCAATATCACAAATGTTACATTTGTCTGTGGACTTCACAGTGTACAGAATATCAGTATGACAATATGACACCCTCTGTCCTTAGACCCTCACACCGTACAAGGAAAAACTTCAGGAGAAAACCGTTTAAAGGGAAAAATGGGAGAAACCTCAGGGAGAGCAACAGAGGAGGGATCCCTCTCTCAGGACGGATAGACGTGCAATAGATGCCGTGTGTAAATTGAAAAGATAATACATTTTCAACATAGGTAGTCCAAATGTTTGGAAATGCATGTGTGTATAATAGGAAGATGAATCCACGAGGATATCCATCCAGGACTTATGATCCAGGACCACAGCCACGACTCAAGATCCAGGGCTCGCGATGCAGGACCGCAGGATCATCCATGACTCCGGCGTATATAGACACCAAAAAGAAAGACATTTGGGGAAGCTGGGTTAATCGGAACATGAGAGTACACAGGTATAGACAGAGAGAAGGAAGAAGTAAGATGTCCCCCGACAAACTAAGCCTATATCAGCAAAACTAGGGGCTGAATCTAATCAGCCCTAACTATAAGCTTTATCAAAAAGGAACGTCTTAAGCGCACTCTTAAAAACGGATAGGGTGTCTGCCTCCGGAACACAAACTGGAAGCTGATTCTACAAATGTGGAGCTTGATAAGAAAAGGCTCTGGCTCCCATTGTACTTTTAGAGACTCTAGGAACAACCAACAACCCTGCATTCTTGGAACGCAATGCCCTAGTAGGACAGTAGGGTATAATGACTTATTTAAGGTAAGATGGCGCCTGCCCATTAAGGGCTTTGTAGGCGAGAAGAAGAATTTTAAATTATATCCTGTGTTCTATAGGGAGCCAGTGTAAGGCAGCCAGAACAGGAGTAATGTGGTCCCTTTTCCTAACTCTGGTTAGTACACGAGCCGCAGCATTTTGAATCAGCTGAAGCAACTTGACTGACTTCTTAGTACACCCTGATAATAAGGAGTTACAATAATCCAGCCTTGAAGTAACAAATGCATGGATTTGTACACAATGCATGGACTATACTACACAATACGTGTGGTATAGTCCTGAAACCTCTCTGTTTGATGCAATACAATTAAACTGAACCACAACATGTTTTCTACATTATGAAAACACACTTGTCTACACTTCTCCTACATATTGTCTTAAAAACTACATATACACACATAACCTCACGTCTATGTCGGTTTCATTTATTGTCATGTTCAAATGTATATACACAATGAAGAAATAGATTAAGCATTTTATGCTACAGAACTTATTTAATATCCTTATTCCTGACTTAAATCTCAAAACATGTTATGCTCTGTCAAATAATATGTTATATCTTAATATTTTTTTGTTTACATCAATGCAATTACTGCATAATTTTTCCACTAGTAAATACATATATGAGTTGGTTATATGCTGTATCCATGGATGTATTAGGGAGAGTCTTTATATTCCATTATATATTATATATATGAAAACTATAATAATAAAGTGAAACAAAAAATTCAGAGGTTGACTCACTTTGTGCATTGTATCTTGTATCTCGCGATACACTGACGTGTATCCACGTGACCTCTTTAGTCCAACCAGCTTTCAGTAAATACTAGGAGGAAGCGCGCGCAAATGCGTGAATGTATAAGAACGAACTCACAGGTGCTGTGTTCGCTTGACAGTCTTCTCTTTTAATTCACCATGGCGTCGTCCAGCAAAAAACAGCGACGAAGTCAGGCGTTCGGCTCTCAGACTTCCAACAGCATAGCGAACGACAGTCAGCCCGATGGGACCGGAGTGGAGGGTCGTTTTGTGGAGGGATCGATATTTCGCCTCACCATGAAAAACTTCCTGTAAGTTATCAACAACAGAGAACAGCCGTCTGTAGACTGAAACTCAACTGCCACCAGTCATAATATAATGTATACATAATTATTATCTTGATGATAGCTGAATGGCCACATTAATAGCAAACATGCTAACATAGTTAACGCTTCCTGGTACTCTATCATGAGCAGTGGCAACTGGTCATTAGGGGCAGGTGGGGTGTTGTGCCGTAGATTGAAGCCCTGTTCGCGGGGACGCGCAAACATGACGTCATCGCCTGTATTGAGCGTTCGTCTAGTTTAATAAGCTTTTCTCTCTCTTTTGAATGATATATTTCCCATCAGATTAAACAGCAAACGGCTGAATATATAATGTGCATACAATTGCGAGGAGGCTCGTTTTAAGGACACTTTTCAGATAGTCACAATCCTCGTATTGGAACAAACTTCCGTTTTTGAGTGCAGTCCCACTCTGCTATGTTCCTCCACAGAACAGACAATGACAGGATAATGTCATTTGTCAGTATAGTCCTATTTCTTAAAACCTTCTCTGTTGTTTAAGTGTCTGATAACCACGAATAGTAAGCAATTATATGACAGTAATGATATAACATATGTCAGACACTGTTATTTTCAAGCAAGCCTAAAAGATAATGTGTTCAACCTGGCTTCACTCGCTTTAATTGCTCCTTTTGAATGTAATTTTCCTCTGTGGTTTCCTACTCAACACATGTTTGTATTGTAATGCCACTCATATTTTATTTTGTATTGTATTTTAAGGTGACATTGAATGCTTTGAAAGGTGCCCTAAAATAAAGTGTATTATTGATCTTATATCTGTGCCTCTATCACACTATTAATGTTCCTTATTTTAGATCTGCACTGTTCTCTATAACATGTTCAGCAGAGCAGGTATTTCTCCTGCCAGATATGGCACCCCCCCCCTACAACTTTGTCCAGGACAGTCACAACTGAATGAGTTTGTCTCACTCTTAGACCAGCAGGGGTACCAAATCCATGCAGACTGCTACAATAAGTACATTAATTAACTGTCTCGTCGATGTTTGTCTAAATTAATATGATACTATTAATAATCATATTATTCCTATCAGCTGTCAATCACTGTTATGATTCACATATTCAGTGTTATTATTAAATAAACTATATTTTTTGGAGGAGTTAATGATGAACGTTCCTCAAATGCTTGCTCACCCTCCTTCAAATTTGAAAGACAAGTAATTACTATCATATATCAAAAGAATCAAAGGAACAGTTCAGCGCCCCACAACTTCATTGCAAACAGTTACAACCTTGACATTACATCAGAAAGAACAAACATTAAAGAAGTGACTAACTGCATCAGTTAGGGTTAAAAATGTGTATTCAGCTAAAACATATACATCGCTGCAGCTATTATCCAGTGGAAGGTCCTTACCTACTGGCCTAGTTAAATCAAAGTGGTTACTTTCTGTTGGCTGGGCAGTGTAGTTTTACGTCTTATTTGACTTTCTCAGGACTTGAAACTGTTTTTTGGGGGCAGACCCCCACAAAGAAGAAAAATATATTTACACACGTAAGGTCATCATCTTAACAGTTTATTATGCTCTTCGAGTCATCCGTGAGCAGAGCATCCAGTTGGCATGTCTATTACAGCTGAATTTGGCGATTACCATCTTGATCAGCAAAAAGATTTAAAGCTATGGTGCATTTTGATTCAATGCTGAGTACAGCCTGAAGAACATATCGAGGATTAAAAAACTAATGTCACAACAGGACTTAGAAAAGCTTGTCCATGCTTTTATCTTTAGTAGACTCACTCGACTACTGCAATAGTGTATTCACAGGGCTGAATCAGAAAGCTGCAGCTGATCCAGAACGCTGCTGCACGTGTCCTCACTAACATTAAAAGAGTGGATCACATCAGTCCGGTTCTGAAATCTCTACATTGGCTTCCAGTCGGCCAAATAATTTATTTTAAAGTACTATTGCTAGTTTTTAAATCATTACATGGTTTAGGACAGGGGTGGGGAACCTTTTTCCTCTCAAGGGCCATTTCAATGTTGACAACATCCTCCGGGGGCCGTACAAATTATTGACCTCTGCTTAAAATACTAAAATCACAGCCCATTCATTTGGCCTTTCTTTCATGCTGTGCAAAGAAAAAGCAACCTCTTAATCCAGATATCTCACCATGACTCACGCATACATGCACGTGCATGGTGTGGCATGACCACCAAAACAGAAAGATATGGACACAAGATGTGTGCTCCCCCGGGAAGATTTTTTTTTTAAAATGTTAAAGTTAAAAGCATCAATCTGGTGCACTTTGAGAGCAACATTAAGAGATCTATGGATACATCTCTCAACACCCATATGAAACAGAACTGTAAGCAGATTTCTCTTTCTTTATGGATATTTTACAAATCACTCCCCTTTCAAACTGTTTTTTTAACTTTTTTTTACTGTCATATAGTATTTTATACCGGTTTACTTTATTCTCTTATTTTGTTATAACTATAATGACCATATAAAGATGTGCCTCTACCTCACTGGTTGGAGAAAAAGCTTCTTATATTCGTTAGCATAGCTAGCTAACCAGATGCTAATAACAACAAAGTTATTGACTGTATGATCAGTATGACAGATCGCCACTGGGCTTTCAACTAGAGACACAGCCACGCAGAAACTGCGGCATGTGTGCGGCTCCTTGTGGGTACTGACATTTATAAAGCACCCGAGCGACGTTCTGGTGCTCTCCGTCAGAACTGCACCCCTGTCAGACGAGACATATACCACGACACGTTAGGCTTGTGTTGTGTTCAAGGACCCTGACCTTGGCCAGGAAAAACAGGCACTCGCTTGTTTAATTCTTTTGCGGTCTAGGTTTCTTTAATTTTTTTATTTTTTGCGTGTGTTTTATAAATTACCTCGAGGGCCGTACCAAATGGTCTCGCGGGCCGTATACGGCCCGGGGGCCGGAAGTTCTCCACCCCTGGTTTAGGACCAAAGTATATTGTTGAACTCCTACATAATTACGAGCCATCAGGTGCCTCAGGTCTTCTGGGACGGGTCTGCTATCGGTTCCGAGAGTAAAAACAAAACATGGAGAGGCAGCATTTAGCTATTATGCCCCGACAATCTGGAACAAACAACCCAAATCATGCACGTCTGCAGAAACGCTTACTATTTTTAAATCGAGACTAAAAACATATATCTTTGGCTGCTTTTAATTGAGCTGCTCATATTCGCACTACAGTATGCTTTTTTAAACATGTATTGTATACCTGTGGTGTTTATTTTTATTATTTTATTGTCTTTGCTTTGAATTGTCGCGTACAGAAAAGTGCTATATAAATAAACTTGCCTTGCCTACAGCCAAACTTGACAGGCTCTTCTCTGTCATTGTAGAACGCAAATACCTCATTCCTTCCGTCTACTTGGATCGTGCACAGATCATTTGACGACTTCACCTTAGGGCAGGAATACCGTGAACATAGTTTAACGTGACAGAGGAATAAATACACACATACACCGTCGGCTTTGCTTCAACCGGAAGTGACACGTTTTATTGCGCATATCCCTTTTTATCACGGGAATACAGGAAGTGATTAGTATAAGAGTATTAAATAAACAAATACATATATAATTCAACAGGGGGACAGTTATTTTCTGAGAAGGGCACAATAAATGCAGGACGAAAAAGACAAAGACAGTATGAAGTAATTACGCATAAGAAAACAATGCAATACAGTTATTGGCACATCATAGGCGGCGCTTGAGGCTCAGGTTTGGAAAGGCTAAATAACTTTTTCTACCCGACGCTGCCCGCCTCCGGCGTCTATAGAAAAGAGATCAACTCAGTGAAAGCACCGCCTGCTGACCAATCAGAGCTCAGTGTGCGGGGTTTAAATCTATAAAGTCATATTATTACATGACAAAATAAATACAGTTTAAACCGCCGTATGCAGAGAAGACGCCGACGTGTCGCACTTATCATTCATATCACATCATCAATCAGATCATCGATCATAATATATAATATATTTCCTTATCTGAGTCAGCTTCTCGAGCCGTATCTGTCCGTGCAACACTTACATTGTCACATACTGTATGCAGAAGTGTTATTTTAAGCAACACATTAGGTTGACGAAACACTCAACTCAAATTTAATTAAAGTCAGATCCACTCGTGTCTTAGATGGGGCAGTGATATCATAAAACTGTTGTACGCTTTCAAACACAAAGTAGTTTATTATTTTTTTTACCAGTTCTATATTCACCTTGCAGGTGCAACTATGTGGCTTGTATCCTGGATTATATGTTTAAGTCATGGATGTTTAAAGTTCATATTTGGCTAATATTAGTTTACTTTTCATTAATGAAGTATGACGCTGCGCTGTCAGTAGGCTACACTTGTCCCTGTTTGTGATTGGTCAAATGTAGCTAACCCCGCCCCTTTCACGTGAACGCGCTCTCAGCCTGGCTTGATTTACCGAGTTGATAACCAGCGTCGTATGACCGCTTAGCGGGATCTTGTTTGTTAGGGTTAGTTAAGATAACTCAAACATATCCAGGGTATGTTGAACTGGCTTCGTAGTACAGGGCACAGGTGGCTGCAGAGCAGCACTAATGTCAAAGACACAAACATTATACATTATATTTTTATTTGACCAGGATGTGACAAAAATATTTGGGAAGGCTTAGCCTTCCCTAGCCTACAGTACCAGCCGCCCCTGGTACACATATTTATTTCAGATACTTATACTTTTCCCGCTCCAATGGGTCCGACTACTAGAACGACAAATAACGTTAGTTCTGCCTATTCCGTCAGCCAAGACATCATTTAATCATAAACGTTTCATTTTCCAAAGTCAGTGTTTACGGGGCGTGGTTTGCAATCCGCCCAGCCAATCCGAAATGGGAACCTTTTTCTCCCATGAAAGTACCTGCTCTCTAGATGGGACTAAAAATGGGGTGAAAAGGTTCTGATGAACTAAGTTCTAGTTCTGATTTTTTTTTTTTGGGTGTGAACGCAACATTTCAAGAACTATCGGAACTATACTGGGAAAAGTACTCCGGTGTGAAAGCGCCTTATGGGCTCCTGTTTCACCGGTAGGATTTCTAAACTCTTGGTGATGCTGACTCATATGACTCAAATGACTCGTATGATCCGGATCTCTTCAATGACTAACTCAGAAGACCTCCGTAAAAGGATCTGGATTTGCCATCTGGATCTCCTGTGTCATTAATGTCTTATGTATTAATGCACACAAATGATTCATACAATCAGGTCGCATTTGATCTATTTTGATTTCCCATAAAGATTTTAAAGGACCTTATTAAATTGTTCCTGAGTTGGAGCTGAAAGCATGACTGAAGATCTTGGTGGAGGAGTTCAAGTCAAGGTCACATAACGGCTCTTTCTGTGACTTCAACTGCCAGTTTATGTACAATCATAGACTGTATTTATCAGGATACACCTCTTTACAAAAGAAAGTCAGATGCAACAGGAGAGCAACAATTCTCCCCTCAAGATGTTCAGCTTTTGTTTAGATGTTTCTACCAAATGGGCATTTTAAAAGCTGCAGTTTGTGACACTGTTGCCCTGCCTTGACATTTATGGCATTATGTATACTATAACTCAAATATTTAGACTTGAGTGTAGAATTCCTAATGAAAACTCATTAAGATAGCAACACAAAAGCCATCAGGCTGCACAACAATGGGTCAACAATGTGACGCAATTACTGGACATAAAATACACTGTTTTCACACGTAAATAATATGTACACATGACCAAATATGTATATATGTTCATTTTAATTAATTTCTTAGTTTATAGTTATTTATCATTTTTATCCTTAATTTTATTAATCTGTGTGAATCTGTGCTGTCCTTTGTTTTTCAATCTTACCCTGTTGCTGTTAAACTACTGAATGTCCCCAAGGGGATTAATATAGGTCCATCTTATCTTAAACAGTATATATCACATGCTAAACAACATATCTTAGTTTTGTTTTCTGATATTTGCAATATTATTTTCCTCAAATATATATTTGACTTGTTTTATCCATATGGGCTGATACCTTAACAGGACATACGATTACTCGGTGGTGAATCCTGGAGCTAATCTGAACATGATCGTTGGAGCCAACGGAACTGGCAAGTCCAGCATCGTGTGTGCCATCTGTCTGGGTCTGGCCGGCAAGGCCGCCATCCTGGGCCGAGGCGACAAGGTAAACGGCAGAGAAACACAAGCACTGGTAGATGTTCTCTGGACTTGATCAGTTCTTGCTTTCTTTACAAATGACCTGTGAGTGACTAAAATGCACGACTTGATGGATAGATAGGCACTGTTATTTGAAGGTCTTTCATTGTCCTCCTAAGCTTTATTTATGGGTTTGTTGTTATTGGTAAGATCCCCAAACCAGTCTTAATCAGTCCATCCATCATTCAATTATTTTAGCTCACAAATAAGTTACAATTCTTATGATTTGTATGTTACTATTTGTATTTTACTATTCATTTTTTTGTTCCCCCTATAGGTTGGGCTCTATGTCAAACGCGGCTGCAGTAAAGGATTCGTTGAGATCGAACTGTAAGTTGTGTGAAAGCGTTTGCAAACACACACTGTTATTCCATTAGATTACACATTTGTGTTAATTCCGATTTTTTTTTAAAATTAATACATTACTCATTTTGAAAACACAATTCAGTATTTGAGAAATTACAAAAGTAAAAACTTAAATTACACTCCTATTTTGAGTGTTTCAGCTATTTAATAATTGAGAAATAGTTGCAATATATGTCAAAGTCATCTTTAATGTCATACTTACTCAGTTTGTGTTTACAGACAGAGGGATCGAAATGACGTTTCTAATAATCCCCGATGTAAAATTATACAGTAATACAGATATGTATACAAATACGTATAAAATATGTATATCCTATATACACAATCAACAGACACATATGCACACATTAAGATTAAAAAACCACAACAATCAATATATACAAAATAGCAGTCACTTCAATATCAATAACTTTGATGCAAGATTGTCCATAAAATGTGCATTTATTGCAGATTGTCTATAGCAAATATATATACTTTTTATTGTGAATGTATCTGATTGTAGAATCAAAATGTTGTTGTTGTTCCAGGTACAAGACTGAGGGTAATGTAGTGATACACAGAGAGATCCATGTGGAGAACAACCAGTCACTGTGGATGCTTGATGGAAAGATCTGCAGCCAGAAAGCAGTGGAAGAAGTTGTCAAGGCTCTGCAAATCCAAGTCGGCAACCTCTGCCAGTTTCTGCCTCAGGTATGTTTGTGTCAATTAAAGTTGTTGCTGCTCAACATTTATGTAAAAAGTATTTCTTTAGGGTGGATGGTGTTCTCTTTTCTAAATATAGCTTTCAATATTTCATCAATGTGTCAGTTTGCAGACGTGGTCCACATATGGAAACCTCAAAAGTTCTATCAAGACTAAAGTGTGACTTCCATAGAACTTTGTTCACTGTTTTCATCTTTCCGTTGATGAGGTTGGTTTCTTCCCTACAGGAAAAAGTGGGAGAGTTTGCAAAGATGTCCAAGATTGAGTTGCTGGAGGCAACAGAGAAGTCAGTGGGACCACCTGAGATGTTCACATACCACTGTGAGCTCAAAAACTTCCGCACCAAAGAAAGGGAACTGGAGGTACACGTTGTTGAATAATTTATTTATTTCAGAGAGCTGTCAAATTTAGTTTGAAAGTCTCTTTTCTATCAACATCTAGGAAGACTTCCAACTTCTTCCAACTAGTGTTAATTTCGTTGACTAAAACTATGACGAAATATGTTCGTCAACGACCTTTTTTTCCATGACGAAAACGAGACGATGACGAGACGGCACCGACGGCAGTAAACAATAACTGTAACGAAATCATCATGCAATATCGTTGACGAAAAGTGACGAGACGAAAATGTAGTTTACTAAATAAAAACTATGACAAAATCTCTCTTTACTTTCGTTGACGAAAAATGAGGAGACGAAATATTATCAAAGATAACGTTAAATCTCTGGTAGTCAGTTTTTCTCCCAGCAGTTCCATTTCCGGTGCTGCGTCAGGGCAGCAGCTGTTTCTGTGCTGCGCGCGGCGGGAGATTTGAATTACACTGGGCAGCGGCACAATATGAACTGTCAGGAAGACTCGGGTCGGTCTAACCCTATGGGTCTAACTCATGGTCTAACTAACCTTATTTAACAGAAAATAAAATGGCAACATCAGGGCTTGGGAGCAGTGGTCGCGTTAACCGAATACCCCCCCCGTCAGCGCGAGTGAGTGATACATTGTGCACTCGACGGATAATAATGGATTATGACGGAAATGTTACAATCCTGTCCGTCAAAATGACTGACAACGAAAAAGTCTAAAGCCACCACTGCTTGGGAGAAAGAAACGGTGTGATATTTGGGCCCATTTTCGCTACAATGAGGTGGAGAAAAAAAGCGAATGCATTGTTTTATCAGAAGGGAAGCAATGTGGCCATAACACAGCTGGTAAAAACACCACAAACCTGACCAGATACTCTGCAAAGCTGCTTTCTTAATCATTCAGCCTGTGTTTTTCATCAAATAAGAACAAGATAATCTTATTTATTTATATACTAAAATGACAAATTATTGGTTTTGGCTAGACTAGTTTGACTGAAATGTTCTATATAATCTGATGACTAAAAAAGACTCGACAGTTTTCATTGACAAAAAGTAGACTAAAATAATTAGTTTTCTTTGACTAAAATAAGACTAAAATGCTCAGACTTTTAGTCGACTAAATCTTGACTAAAATGTTTACTGTTTTAGTCGACTAAAATAAGACTAAAATGCTCAGACTTTTAGTCGACTAAAACTTGACTAAATAAAAACTAAATAGGAAATTTAACACAGGACTAAGACTAAAACTAAATTAAAAAATAGCTGACGAAATTAACACTACTTCCAACAACGTTTGTCTGACATTATGCAGACGTATTTGTTTTTACAAAATATAACGCACTTTACCCATCCATTATTTAACTTCATATAAAAGTTCTGATTTGATTCCTGTTAGAACATTGTGAAGGAGAAGGCCAGTTTCCTGGAGAAGGCCAAGCAGAGGAATGAGAGGAACAAACATGATGTGAAGCGTTACTACGAAAAGAAGAGACACCTGGACGTGATTGTGTTACTTGACCAGAAAAAACCATGGGTGGTGAGTGGTGGGAATTAAACTCTGTACAAAAGGGACAAACAATTAAATCAAGTTTGCAGTCAGAGTCCAACTGAATGATTTGGACTGTCAGCTCTGATTCTTCCCATTTTGAATACTAGGAGTATGAGACAACCCGTAAGGAGCTTGAGGGATTGAAGAAAGAGCGAGACGAAGCCAAAAAGCAGCTCTCTGCCCTGAAGCAAGCGCACGCGCCCATGCTGAAGAAGATTCAGCTGATTGAAAACCAGCTGAAACCCTCTGAGGCCCAAATAAAGGCCACGGTGAATATGCAAATGTTTTTACTTTCTGATGGGGGCTGTAGCACGATACTAAAAAAAGAAATATTGTTTGTCATTTTCTGTAGATATCATTCAGCCTGCTTTATACATATGATCTGTCCGTATCAATGTAGCAGAGAGGGGTTAGCTCTCACTGACTCTAAGGTGGTGTTTACACGGGAACGAAATGGGTTGTATCCGCTACTTTTCTTTCGTATAGCCCGTTCTTTCACACGAGGCCGTAACGGAACCGCGGAAATGAACCCCTAAAACGATAACGGGTCCCAAGGTGGATAGATCTGCGGACGGAACGCTCTGGGGGGGCAAACGGCTCTGTGTGTACGTCCTATACGATCATTTCCTGAAAACGATGAAGCCATAGCCCCGCCTCTCCCCACCTCTGCTGCTCACATCTGTAGCATGGTCAGTAGCTACTGCTACTGACCATGCTACAGATGTTAGTGCAAAATCTACAGCTCCTCTACCACAGCTATCAGCAAAGAGTGGACATGGAGAACTACATAACTACATGTTGCTAAATCCACCACGGAGAATATCAACCTGGCAACCATGCTCGTGGGTCTTCTTCGCTGCTTTTGGTGTATTTTGTGGCGGAAGTACAGCGCTACTTACAGGCCCGGCATATGTACTACAGCGGGTCGAGCGGTCTCGTGTGAAGGGACACGTTTATTGAGCCGTATCCGTGTGTACGGAATACCTTTTTGATATCGAATTCGGTTAGTTTTGTTTGCGTTCCCGTGTAAATGGGGCCTAAATCCAGAGACCATAGAACAACCATGAGTTTCACATGAATTGAGTGCATTATAAATTAATCAGAGCATTATATTGCCCTAGGAAATGCAATTTTAAAAATGCTCAGACATTTTAGAGTGGCACACTTGGGAATCCCTCCTGCTACTTTACATTAAACATGGATTTATTTTTCAAATCTTTACCAAGGTTACAATAAAATATATTCATACTATGTTTAACATCATTAAAACGAGAGGCTTTAGCATTCTTTCTACAGCACAATTTTTACCTGCATTTAATGATTGATATTATGAATGATGATAACTGTGAGCATCTTATTTTTCAGACTGATGCCATCAAAGAAGCCTCTTTGAAGTGCAATCAGAAAAAGGATCAGATGGATCGAAAAAACAAAGAGGTGGGACTTAGATAGAGAAAGGAAACGTTCCGCCCCTCAAATCTGATAATAAAATATCTATTTTATGTCTATTATTGCAACCCCACATTCATTCTATAAATAAGAAGAGATGATAAAAAGAGTTTCCATTTGCATTATATACAAATGATTTCTCATCTTTATGATGCAGTACTTCATGAAGTCTGTAGTCTTGTTGACTTTTCCTGTTCCGTGTGTGTTTCTCACAGAATAAAGTAGACTTAAGCTGCAGATGTGGTGTTCATAATTAATGATAGTTCTCTCCGTTCTTCCCTACAGATTGAAAATATTAAACAAACACAAAAGATTAAGCAGTTTGAAGCGGCAGACCACCAGAAGGGAATCAGCAACACCAGGCGGACCATTGACGCCTTTAAGGCAGAGCTCGCCAAAGTTACAGACCAACCCGACGTGATGCCGCAGATCAATGCCGTCAATATCGAACTGAGGCAAATCCGAGAGAAGAGAACCCAGATCGAAGGGGAGAAGTCCGACCTACGCAGGGACAAGGACAACCTCCATGCCGAAACAAAAAGTGAGTTTCCCACCAACAGTGTCATCTGAACCCGTAAACAAATATCTAGTTATTTACATAAGATGCTGCTAGCACACATACATCACCATGTGTTTCGTTTACATGGTGGTTTATTTATTCAAATTGCTAGTGTTGGAGAGAAAGCTCAGGGACATGAACAACATGATGAATGTCAAAGAGGAGAAGCTGAGAGGACGCCACAGGGACACACACGCTGCCATCCAGTGGCTCAGACGGAACAGACAACTCTTTGAAGGGAATGTCCATGAGCCAATGATGCTGGTCGTAAGTACATTTTATAGTAAAAAGGAGTTGGAATAAGATAATTGTTCAAAATCCTTGTACATATATAACAACTGTACAAAGTGTTCTTGGATCAGTGTCCAACTACAATACAGCATATTATAAATTATGTATTAAATGAATATAGCTTTTGAAATCTAAATGGGGAAATAAACTTTGAAGTAATAAAACCCTTATGATTAATGCTAACGGTTGGGATAAAAAAATAATTTTTTCAAGGCAAGGCAAGTTTATTTATAGAGCACTTTTCAACGCAAGGCAATTCAAAGTGCTTTACAAAAAAAAAAAAAATGAAAGACATTAAGCATTAAAATTTCAGTGCTTTGAAATTGGGGATCTTGGCTAACATTTGTGATCTGATAAGGTTGTGATGCTTTTTGTATCATTTGCAAAGCCCACATGCTAACCCTTTCTTTATCTTTCAGATCAATGTGAAAGATCCTCGCTTCGCCAAGTATGTGGAGAACCACATCTCCTTCTCGGACCTGCGGGCTTTTGTCTTCCAGAGAAAGGGCGACATGGAGAAGTTCATGACAGAGGTCAGAGCAGACTATGGCCGTCGTAAAAAAAAAAATCCTTCTGTGTGTAAATTATCCGACAAATACCATGTTTGCTGTTACCCTTTCAAATTAAACGTTTCTGTCCCACCCCTCAGGTCCGTGACAAGATGAACCTGAGGGTGAACGCCATTTCTGCTCCAGAGGTGTCGTGTTCTAATAAACAGTCGTCTAGAAATATTGAGTCCCTAAAGTGAGAAAATATGAATTTTATCCGATGCGTAATGACCTATAAGATCAACATGCATATTTGTCTTTAGTTTAATAATGCAACATTTCCATACATTCTTGTAGGCATTTTGGGTTCTTCGCCTACCTTCGGGAGATGTTTGACGCGCCTGATGAGGTGATGAGTTACCTCTGCCAACAGTACAAGGTGCACGACGTCCCGGTGGGCAATGAACAAACTAAAGCCATGATCAAAAGGGTACGTTCCTTTTCCCACATTTTTCAAGTTTTCAAACCACCACAGCAGAATATTAGGGACGTGAATGTGATTTAAAATCCATCCTCTTTGGTGAAACAAAAGGTCGGATATCAAGATAAACGGAGTGGATTGAGCTTAAATGTCAGTGAAGTCTATAAAAAGGCACCACCCATAAAAATCATACTGAATTAAAATATTCATTTTGCTCCTGTGCCTTTCAGAGATGTCAACAAGTTGAATTATTGAATTAGATGTCAAACAAATGTTGTTAAAGTTGCATTTACTTGTGTCAATGTATGACGCATTTTATTACCCATTTTGAGTTTACTGTATTTTGCACTGGTAAACTTAAATCTGACATATGTATATTTGTCTCCTGATATTTCCATTGAAGTCCAGATTTTGTTTAATGCTCTTGAATTAAAAAGGAGTTGTTCTTTGTCAATATTTGTTTTTCTGACAGGTGATTGAAGAGCCCTACCTCAAGGTGTTATACACAACAGAGGAGAGGTACACATTGAAGAGGTCCCATTACTCCAACACGATCAGCACCAGTAACTCTGCAGTGTACCCCTCTCAGTACCTCTCCATCACTGTGGACGCTAAAGAGAAACTGCAGCTGGAGCAGCAGATGAAGGTAAGGGAGAGACATAGGAACACATGGGGAAGCATAGCGCTGACCCTTTTTAAATCCAATATTCCCTACATCTGTTTTTTCTATATGTGAGAGTTTAGCTGTTTACCCCCACTGTGACTAGGACTGCGAGTCCAAGTTACGGGACATTGATGAGCGGCTGAAGGTCCTGCAGGCGGAAGCCGTCACACTGGATCGGCGTGACAATGAGTTATTGGCAGAGAAGAAGCGCCTCTCTGAAGTGAAAGGCAAAAAGAGACAACTGGAACAGAAGATCAGTTCCAAACAGGACAGGCAAGTCTGTCTAAAAAAATCTACAAACGGCCCAACAGGCTGTTGTCCTTGGAAATGTGACTTAATTGGAATATTTTCTTTGTAGTGATTTGTCTGTTTGGTCAATGCAAATAATAATAATAATAATAATAATGCATTACATTTACATTACATTTACACTTTTTGAATTGGTTTAACTCCAACTTTTCATGCGTTTAGTCTGAGGCAGATGGAGCAGAATGTCATTGACCTGCAGACGATTGAAGAGAAGACTAAAGAGAAAGTTGCAGCTGTCAATCAGCAGAAAGTTTCCCTAGTCGCAGGGATTATGGAGCAAATTAAGGCATGTATACCATGAACTGATAGCTAAGCTGATTTCCATAGCTTTAGGTTGACATTTAGATTTGTTTATGTTGTGTTGTGAATGACTTCAACAATGTTACATCCTTCTGTCTCTGAATGTACCTCCTTTCTGCATTTCCAAGCTCTATTGCCACTGAACTCTAGCTCGTATCAGACTTAACTGATTACTAAAAACAGTGTACCATTTTATATTGTGATTAATTTTTATAGATATAACTTTTGATGTTTTGCTTTATAAGTGCACTTTCCTTTCTCTGCCTAAATGTTGTCTTTTTAAATGTCTGGCTCTCTTTCTCCTCTCTATGTCTCTCCATGGTCTGTAGCTGAAGGTCAAGCTGACCATGGAGAAGGTGTACCTGACTCTGGAGACGGTGGGGCTGATGGCGCAGAAGAGCAAGATGGAGAATGATTGTCGAGAAAGCGCCTCTGAACTCCAGACCACTGATGTAAGCGGTTCACTTAGACCAGGGGTGTCCAAACTTTTTTCACCTAAGGCCACATACAGAAGAATATTTGAAGGGCTGGGCAGCTCACTAGAGGTCAATCAATCAATGTTTATTTATATAGCCCAATATCACAAATGTTACATTTGTCTCAGTGGTCTTTACAGTTTGTACAGAATATCAGTATGACAATACGACACCCTCTGTCCTTTGACCCTCACATCGTACAAGGAAAAACTTCTGGAGAAAACCCACAGTTTAAAGGGAAAAATGGGAGAAACCTCAGGGAGAGCAACAGAGGAGGGATACCTCTCCCAGGACGGACAGACGTGCAATAGATGCCGTGTGTAAATCGAAAAGATAATACATTTACAACATAGGTAGACCAAATGTTTTGAAATGCATGTGTCTATAATAAGAAGATGAATCCACGAGGATGTCAACAATCCTGTGGGAGCCATCAGGGAAGTAGTATGGTGAGAGTCTGGCAGGGCCGCAGAGACGGGTTCAGCCATGACTCGAAGTCCAGGACTCAGATCTAGTACTCAGGATAGAGGATCCAGGACACACGACCACAGCAACAGGATTAGCCACGACTCAGGATCCCGGCGTATATATGGACACAAAAAAGAGATTTAGGGGAAGCTGGGTTAATCGGAACATGAGAGTACACAGGTACAAACAGAAAGACGGAGTAAGGGGCCCCCCCCCCCAACAGTCCAAGCCTATAGCAGCTAAACTCACGTGTCTACATACATGCACTCCCTTAGGATAGGTTGAGGGAAAAGGGTAAGAAGTAGGAAACAGAGGTGGAGAGGCACACGCAGGGAGAAAGGTCCCCACTGGAACCTGAATTGGTGAGAGGTAAGGAGTAGGTCTGTGGCTACGTTCCACACTCCCCGGCCGGGCTAGGCCTTCTCTGCAACCTGTTACCCTCTATTAGAACAGAGATGAAGTCTATTGCCTCATAAGTTAAGTTATAACTTAGCAAAATCAATCAAATGTAGGTAAATTATGCTTGATACTTGAATCTGCTTTAAGAAAAAGAAAAAGCCTACACCCCAGCTCTCCAGAGAGTTTCATTTAATGTGTTAGCAGCTCATATCTTACAACAGGAGCCCCAGATTGATTATCATAAGAGGAAATAGGAAGGGTCTATTTCAAGTTTGTTATGTATATAAGTTATTGGGCTTTTTTCTTATCGACTTAGATTTGTTAGAACATATTTTCAAATGTAATTGACTGAATTTATTGTAAATTGGGCTTATTAACACGTGAACACTACTGTGTAATATATGTTAACAGATATATTTAATAAGTACAATACAAATCAAGTTTTATTTATATAGCACATTTATAAACGATTTTTGGTCGAGCCAAAGTGCTGTACATAAAATAAAAATAGCCTACAGTAGAGACACTTTGCAGCAAATACAACAGCACAGATTGTTCAGAATATCAGTATGAGAAAAACGACACCCTCTATCCTTAGACCCTCACATCGTACAAGGAAAAGATTTCCAGAGAAAACCCACAGTTTAAGGGGAAAAAATGGGAGAGACCTCGGGGAGAGCAACAGAGGAGGGATCCCTCTCCCAGGACGGACAGACGTGCAATAGATGCCGTGTGTAAATCGAAGAGATAATGCATTTTACAGCATATCGACCGAATGTTAGGAAATGCATGTGTCTGTAATAAGAAGATGAATCCACGAGGATATCAGCTACAATCCTGTGGAAGCCATCAGGGAAGCAGCATGACGAGACCCAAGGCAGGACCGCAGAGACAGGTTCAGCCACGACCCGAAGTCCACGACTTAATCCAGAACTCAGGATAGAGGATCCAAGACACAGGACTACAGCAAGAGGATCAGCCTCGACTCCGGTTCCCGGCGTAGACATGGATACAAAACCAGAAAAAAGATTTGGCTGGGTTAATTGGAACAACAGAATACACAGACACAGACAGAGAGGGAAAAGGTCATTGGATAAAAGTTATTCTTGATAACCCTCTAGAAAGATCTCATGAACTTCCCCTCTCAATCTATCAAGACCCGAGCAGTTCTATTAGATATCGGATGAGAAACAGAGATAGGAGCACAACAACCTATCTCTTCGTCAGATGCACTCCCCCGCTTATCTAAGCGACTCTGTACCCTGTTACCCTCTACAAGGCCATATACCAGCAGAGGGAAAATGAGGGGTGGGTAAGGGTAAGGATTTTTAAGAATAAACTGCAAGGGTCTAAAGGGAAAAAAGATTAAATATAAGGTACTATATTTTAAGTAATCCTATCTACTATTCCTATATTTGAATAATGTATAAACTATTTAAAAAATACTTTATGAAATCCTATGTTATGTTATAAATATTAAAATAAATAAATAGATAATTAAACAAAAGCCAAAGAGAAAAAGTGAGTTTTAAGTGTTGATTTAAAAAAAAAAAACAGGGTCTGGCCCGACCTCACATGGAGGGGCAAAGTATTCCAGAGCCTAGGGCCAGCCGCTGCGAAAGCTCGATGCCCTCGGGTTTTAAGCCTGGTCTTGGGCACTATCAACAACAGCTGATCAGCCGACCTTAAGGCTCTGCCTGGGGTGTAGCGATGGAGGAGTTCGGCTATATAGGCAGGAGCCAGCCCATTTAGGGCTTTAAAAACAAATAAAAGGAGTTTAAAATCTATTCTGAACCGAACTGGAAGCCAGTGCAATAAAGCCAGAATTGGGGTGATATGGTCGTGCGCTTTTTATGGCCAGTGAGAAGACGTGCAGCTGCATTCTGAACTAGCTGGAGGCGTCTAATTGAAGCCTGATCCATACCCACATACAGAGTGTTGCAGTAATCCAGTCTTGAGGTCACAAAGGCGTTAATAACCCTTTCTAGGTCTTTAAAAGATAAAAACGACTTGGTCTTAGCCAATAGTCGTATTTTGAAAAAGCAGGTATTGACTACAGTGCTAACCTGCTTATCAAATTTTAAAGGCGCTGTTGAAGGTCATTCCAAGGTTCATAACAGAGGGGAAGATATTTTTATTGAGGGAGCCCAGAATATCAACCGGGGAGACTGTTGGTTGGGGTCCAAAAAAGATGACTTCGGTCTTACTCTCATTAAGGGTGAGGAAGTTTTGGCTCAGCCAGGATTTAATCTCTGTTAAGCAGTCCTTCAACTGCTGTAATGAGTTGGCATTTTGATTGAGAGGCAGATAAATCTGTACATCATCAGCGTAACAATGGAAGGGGATATTATATTTTGTAAGAATTGAACCTAGGGGCAGTATGTACAATAGAAAAAGGATGGGGCCCAGAATCGAGCCTTAGGGAACCCCACAGGTAAGAGGGGCTTTGGCAGAGGAGAAGACTCCTAACTGCACTGAGAAGCTACGGTCCGTCAAATAAGACCTGAACCATGCAAGAGCAGAGCCTGTAATGCCTGCGGACTGTTCAAGCCGTGACAACAGGATACTATGATCCACAGTGTCAAAGGCAGCAGTTAAATCTAACGGCACCAAAACAGCTGGGCTGCCTGAATCGGCGGCTAAGAGCAGATCATTACAAACTCTTAAAAGGGCTGTTTCAGTACTATGCATAGGTTTAAAACCAGACTGACATTTTTCATGGATACCATGCGTGGTTAAAAATGACTGCAACTGGGCGTAGACTACTCGCTCCAGGGCTTTAGATAAAAAGGGTAGCTGGGAGATGGGCCTGAAATTTGCGAGAATGGAGGGATCGAGATTTTTCTTAAGTAGTGGCTTAACCACGGCATGTTTGAAGGCAGCTGGGACACATCCTGAGCTAAGAGAAGTGTTTACAAGCAATAAAACACTTGCTCCAACTGATTCAAAAACATCTCTAAGGAAGCGAGAGGGAATGCTGTCTAAAGTGCAGTTTGTCGGCCGCAGGTGCTTGACTACTCCCGAGAGAGAGAAGAGGGATACAGGCTCAAAATGGTCGAGGACAGTAGGGCACAGAAAGGGAGCAGGATCTGGGGTAGCACTAGTATAGGCTAGCCTAAGAGCAGATACTTTTTCGATAATAAATTTAAGAAATGTATCGCAGAGAGTAGTTGATGGCACAATTGGAGAAGCATCACAAGGATTAATGATCGAATTGAGGACATTAAAGCCAAGAAAAGCTCCAGTTTCATTGGTGGGCCGTATTCCGTTATACTTTTTGAATTTGTTAAGGGCCGATTCAAAAGTCCCGCGGGCCGCATTTGGCCCCCGGGCTGTAGTTTAGACACCCCTGACTTAGACATTTTTGTATATAGAGTTTGAAGAACGTTTGTGAAGTTTGGAAAAAGGCTTAATTTCTTGGGTTTCATCTACAAAGTCACTCATTTTGTTTGTTTGTCAATCTACTCCCTGTTTTGTATATCTGATGTCTGCTAACTGAGATTGTTCTTGCAGCAAAAATGCATCCGTCTGGAGCAAAGGAAGGTTCAGCTGACAGAACAGTGCAAAGGCCTGATGAAGAAAGCCAAGTCCATCTGCAGGATGCAGCATGACGAGTCCTTACCGGAAGAGCTGCGTAAAGTTAGTGTGGATTACAGTCTTTATTATACTATTATAATGGAGAGGTTGTGGCTCAGTGGATAGTGCGCTGATCTTCAAATCACGGGGGCACTGGTTAGAACCCCACTGCAGTCAACATTCCGCTGTGTCCTTAGACAAGACACTTCACCCCAAATTGTTCCTGTGGGGATTGCCCACAGTATTGAATGTATGCAAGTCGCTTTGGATAAAAGCGTCCAACATGTAATGTAAAAGAACTGTGAATGAAACTAGACATTTCCTTCTTTGGAATATTATCCTTTTTCATATTATAAATATAAGTTGGTAAAATATTCATGGCTCTTTTATGTTTGTTTTTGTTAATGCAGGCTTTCAGTAAACTGCCTGACACGCTGGACGATATCGACACCATGCTGAACGAGGAGCGGTCCAGAGCGGAGTGCTTCACTGGGCTCAGTGAAAATGTAAGAGCACAACTGAGGGTTTTTAATCTCGACAGAAAACTTGAATCTGCCTGTACAATGCTGTTAATATTTATTTATTCTTTTTGTAGGCAAGATGAGGACAATATAGAATGGTGCTCTGTTTTAACGATTTATTCTTAGTATTTATCTAATTCTTCGCAATTTCTCTGCTTTTTTATTATATATATATATATATATACACACACACACACACACACACACACACACACACACACACACAGATACAGTCTGTTCTGAATATGTTGTGGCGTTTACCCTAAGAGGGTGCATGTTTCTCCTGCATGATGATTTGCTTCTTCTCTTTGGAGATTGTGGATGAGTACAAAAAGAGAGAGCAGGAGAACAAAGATCTGGAGAAAGAGCTGGAAGATAAGAGCAATGCCCTGACCTCATACCGACAGAACATATCAGAGGTACGTGACATGTCAATGCAATGACTTCTCTCGGATAATTTTTTTAAAGAAATATAGTTCAGCGTCTGATTTGTTGCAGGACAGAATGACCATCCTGTGAATAAATGTGTGTAAGGATTTCTGCTGGTGTCTCACAGGCTAAGGAGCGCTGGCTGAACCCTCTGAAGCAGCTGGTGGAACAGATTAATGTGAAGTTTAGTGATTTCTTCCGCTCCATGCAATGTGCAGGAGAGGTTGATCTGCACTCAGAGAACGAGGTACATGATGACACAAAAGGAACAACACACACACACTGACATTAAGGGTTGAAAAAAAATGTAAGTGATTGTTTCCATTCATTCAAGCAGGCTTTTATAGATTGCTCAATTTGTTAATTGAATCAAATCAAGTTTTATTTATATAGCACATTTATAAACGATTTTTGGTCGAGCCAAAGTGCTGTACATATAATAAAAATAGCCTACAGTAGAGACACTTTACAGCTAATACAACAGTACAGATTGTTCAGAATATCAGCATGAGAAAAAGCGACACCCTCTATCCTTAGACCCTCACATCGTACAAGGAAAAACGTCCAGAGAAAACCCACAGTTTAAGGGGAAAAATGGGAGAAACCTCAGGGAGAGCAACAGAGGAGGGATCCCTCTCCCAGGACGAACAGACGTGCAATAGATGCCGTGTGTAAATCGAAGAGATAATACATTTTACAGCATATAGACCGAATGTTAGGAAATGCATGTGTCTGTAAGAAGATGAATCCACGAGGATATCAGCTACAATCCTGTGGAAGCCATCAGGGAAGCAGCATGACGAGACCCAGGCAGGACCGCAGAGACAGGTTCAGCCACGACTTAATCCAGAACTCAGGATAGAGGATCCAGGACCACAGCAAGAAGATCAGCCTCGACTCCGGATCCCGGCGTAGATATAGACACAAAACAAGAAAAAATGTGGCTGGGATAATCGGAACAAGAGAATACACACACAGACAGACAGACAGACAGACAGACAGACGGAAGAACACACACTCCCTTAGAATAGGTTGAGGGCAAAGGGTAGCAAGTAAGAAACATAGGTGGAGAGGCTCACTCAGGGAACAAAGTCCCTACTGGAGCCTTAGTTGGAAATTGATGAGAGATAGGGAGGTACGCTGTGTCTACGAATTGTAACACTCCCCGGCCTGTCTAAGCCACTCTACAAACCGTTTCCCTCTAATAAAACTCAAGATGTCACCCCATTAAAAGCTGTCTTTCCTATCAGGAGGAGTACGACAAGTATGGGATCAGAATCCGTGTGAAGTTCCACAGCAGCACTCAGCTCCACGAGCTGACGGCGTACCATCAGAGCGGAGGAGAGCGCAGCGTCTCCACCATGCTGTACCTCATGGCCCTGCAGGAGCTCAACCGCTGCCCCTTCAGGGTGGTGGACGAGATCAACCAGGTAGTGCTCTCTCACACAAACACACACACACACAGTCAGCTTTTATTTTTAGGAATATCAAAATAAAATATCCTACTTAATGTAACTTCTTTGTGAGCCTTTTTCTCACAATATAGGATGGACACTTTTGTCTGAAAAAATTGCACATCTTTGCCTGATATATTGACAACCCAATAAAGGATAAGATAGTACTTTATTGATGCAATTCTTGTGTTTCGCAGCAGCATAAAAAGAAATGGCATTGTACAATACAAATTCAAAGACTAGAAATAAACAAGAAAGTAGAAAATATACATGTTGAATTTAACACGGTATTATATATATATATACACATAAATATATGACAGATATAGAATAGTTTGCTTAGCTGCCGCTAGTTTTCAGGGACCTGTATTTTTATACTGCACTTCCTGTTATAACAAGTACAACGTATTTTTGCCAAATCAACCCAAACTAAAATCTTAAGGATTGAACCCTTAATTAGGTAATAAAGTTGGACATTTTCAGATGATAAAACATCCATTATATGCAGACTCAATCATATTATGCTCTTTTCTTTTTCTACATAAACACAGACATGGAGTTTGTCTACTCCTCCTGTGTTCAAGAAATGTATTACTTTAAAAAATAGTTTGCAAGCTTACAAACATTTAAAGCATGATTATTTGCCACCTGCTTGAGTATTTGGATGTGATTGAGACTATTTCTCTTTTTTGTGTAGGGAATGGATCCTGTAAATGAGAGAAGAGTCTTTGACATTGTGGTCCGCACGGCCTGCAAAGAGACGACATCGCAGTACTTTTTCATTACACCCAAAGTGAGTGTTTGTACCTTCTAAACAAAGGCATGTGTCCAAGTAGTCTTTTCCTGGCAGAAAAGCCCCCCCCCACCCTTCATCCCAGCACTTTAATATGACCGTTTGTATGCTTGTGGAATTATTATGATGATAGAGACAAACTAGAGTTCCCCCCAACTCTACATAACCATCTACTCTCTTTCAGCAAATGTAGTGATTTGGTTGACTGTCACTGTTATTATCATTGTCACCTTCAGCTGTTTTCAGCCCTTGTAAACTACTTGCACAGCGCGAAACATTAAACAAAAATCGTTAGTAACTAGATGGCAGCTTGGAACCAGATATTTCCTTCAGTAGTTAGGGACACAAATCATTGGGTCTTTAAGTTTTAAGACAGTGATTATTGGACTTACACTCTTCAAAATGCCCTAAGTCAGAGGTCTCCAACCTTTCTTCATCCGAGTGGCCAAGAGCTACTTGCATCACATCGCTTACATTAAATTCACATAGCACTCATCAGTTGAATCAAGCTACTTTTGTACACGTGTGAAATTGCAATACCCAAAGCTTATCAATTTCTTTACTTCACATCAAGGTCCAAGAAAACGACAATTTCTCACATATTATTATGGCCCACATAGTAAATACATCACCACCTTACAAGCATCTTATGCTACATGTGTAAAATAAGTGGCATTCACTCTTTTCACAGTTAGTGAGATGACTTGAGTCCACCATAGAGGTGTATGCTGGAGTGTACCCACTTAGGTTCACTCTAATAGTCATTTCAATGTTCATCAGTCGGTCTTGTTCTGTATTTAGATTTCATTCATGCCAGAAAAAGCTGCTTCACAAAGGGATGTAGAGCCAAATAAAGCAGACATTTTCAGTGCTGCTTGGTGAATGTTCTTATAGTTTTCTGGGCGTACAAGGCTCCAGAAATGTTGTGAGTTTTGCCGAAACTTAAGCTGAACATTATTTTCACTCCATCTCCACAGGATTGACACTGAACAGTTCAGCCATATTTTCTTCTTCGTCTTGACATTAAATGATAAACCATAATAAATCAACTGTATAGGTCTAGCCTCCCTTTATCTGTGACATTTTTCCATCCTCAAAAACAAAAAACGAATGCTTCTGCAGTCTAGCTGCAGCTTCAAGCAACGGTCTTCTGTTAAAAAAAGGACACTGAATGTCCTGAATGAGGCATCACAAACGAGACTTAAATCTGAACAAAGCAGACAACAGGAGTATTTACAACAGCATTATAAAAACAAAAATAGTGCATGTGGGTGCACACTTACATTCTCTGTCTTACTGTTACATGAATCCCATGAATGTATGAGATTTAGTTAGCTTTATCATCTCAATCAGTGATTAAGTGAATAATAAAGTTTCTATCGGGTCACTATCAGCCTCACTCATTATTTTCAGGGAGGGGTTTGGAGGAACAGAGGAGACGGTGATCGCGGAAGCTTTTTTCCTCCTGCCTTCACAAACTTTACACAAATATTTCCATCCATCCATCTTCTCCCGCTTATCCGTGGTCGGGTTGCGTAGCAGTTCCAGCAGAGAGCCCCAAACTTTCTTTTCCCTACACAAGTATTTATCAACTGAAAATAGCAAGAGGACATTCATACTCTGCAATCCAACACTTGATTAAATCCTCCCTAAACCTGACATGGTGCTAACGCGAGCATTTTTTAAAACATAAATGTGTGTCTGAGCCACAGCGAGACTGATTTCAGGTGCGTTTATTGTAGTCGGATTTTTTTCTACACAGTCTGCGAGCGGCGAGCTACTGAAAAGCTGCCCGCGAGCTACTGAAAAGCTACCGGTAGCTCGCGATCTACGTGTTGGAGACTCCTGCCCTAAGTGCTTCTCAAAATAAATGCTCACGTTGGTCTGTATCTACTTCATGTGTCAATAGGCAGCTGTTTACTGCCTCCAAGTGGTACACTAGGTGATTGCAAGTTTAATATGATTTGTGTGAATCTCTGTATTTTGGCTGTATTGTATGACCGACGTGGGCTGTGCTTTTCATTTTTCCTGAACGTTTGCTTTGCTGTTTTTTTTCCAGCTGTTGCCGAATCTTAAATACGCAGATGAGATGACTGTCCTTTGTGTCCATAACGGCAGCCAGATGCTCTCTCCCAACCTATGGGACGAGAAGGCTTTCATCAGGCGCAGTCTCAGACGACAAGTTAAGCCATGAATCATCGGACGTGACCTACATTACAACTGTTTCCTGTTCAATGAGTTCCAAATATACAACTGAAAAAAAAATAGGTTAATCATTTATTGAAGTATATTAAGGTTTAATTGTTTTGTGGAAGGTTAGATATTGTGGTAATAGGAGTCAAGGACTCAATTCCACATTTTCTTTTCTCAATATATATACCTCCGTTTAATCCATTCCACAAAAGTTGACATGGGAGTTTTGTATATTTGTATAACATATTCAGCCGTTTCAGTCTTTTTGTTTATTTTTAAATAAATTAAGAATATTCTTTAAATGTTTAATGTAAAATAAAAGATGCACGTTTTTGCCACATTATCAGTGTGAAGACTTACATTTGTTCACATAGTTAACTTACAACGAATCACATTTAAGTATTCAGTTTTCAATGTTGGGTATTGCGACAGAGACACAGAACAAGTTCACTTTAAAGAACTGCCTTTATTTACGTTTTTTTCATGTTGGAAGCAGATGAGAGATAATAGTGCAGGAAGCTTAAAGGTAAATAGAAGCTGCCATCACTGTCCCTGGTGCAGCCCTTGTTTGAATAAGCCTGTGGGGGAAAAGACAGGGCACTGTTGGTATTTGAAACACACCTCGCTTTACACAAAGCGAGGTGAATCGGTGGGTTTGGTTGGATTAAGATTCTCTTTGTATGGCAATATAAGTGAAGTTCAGCTGACCTTCACTTAATGCTGTAAATGGAGCGCCTTTGTGGATCGACCCACACTCTGATTTCTTCCCCTTGTTCCTTCTCTGAGTTTTTCTGCTTCCTGTAAATTGACATTTAAAATAAATGGTAACACTTAATCTAGAAAGTCCACCTTTTCAACAGTTGAAATGCCACTGCCAACAGAGGGAAGTTATACTGCCACAAACTTAAATTCACAAACACCCACCTCTGGTCCTCAGAAACAGTCTCTTTCTGGTATAGCATCCGGTTCTTTCCCCAGAAGAAGTCGTTGTGGTGATCGTAAACTGACCTTAGATGGAAGTCAAGACTGTCCTTTGGAGCCTGAGGTAAAAAAATGAAAATTGAGTTGTGCATTCAAATTATTTTTTTAATTATTTTGTTTCATAATTGTGGGTCACAATCATGCATAATCCTGGAGGTTACCTTAGGCTCATAATGCATAACGCTCTGTCGGTAGCTGGCACAAGTGGCATTATCATATAGGCGACTCCAGGGCTCCTCTGTTTGGGCGATGTGAGTCGGTATATCATATGCTTTTCTCTGTGCAGTGGGAAAGAACAACAAAAATGAACTTCAAATGTACAAATAAATTGTATCTATTTTTGATGATTATTCTCTAGGTTCATATTCAGGTCATGAACAGTGTATTAACTATTTGGGATAGATTATTCTAGGCAACACTTACTCTAGCCTATAGACAAATCTGATTTACCAAGGTTTGATTATCAACTGGACCAGGTCCCATGTAATATTACAGCAGGGTTAATATGAGGTCATTCGTATGTTTTGCTATGCAATATAACAAGGGTGTGTGTGACTAGTTCTCTGAAGAATACACAAAAAGCTCACCAAATATGAGTTTCAGGTTCTAGGATAACCTACCTGGTGTGAGCTGGAGCCGCTGGTGGTGAAGCCGTGTGTGGAGGAGAAAGGATTCCGGCCTGACATATTTAATAACGAGAAACTCTCAAGACGAAAACACAATACTTCCCCCAAATCTGTTTGTCTCTGTTCGTCTGAGCTAATCCTACAGGAATGTTTACAACCAGGTTTCTTAGCAACCACAAACTTCCGGTTGACATTTTCAAAATAAAACGAGTGTTGACCAAGCGGCAAACTGGGGTAGAGCCGGGAAGCCAATACGGAAGTGTCACACACTGCAGTTCATATATTGGCCGATAGGCGATGGCTGCAGAAAGGAGCAATTTCCAGAGACCCCCATGTTAAAATGCCCAACTTTACAGCAGAAAAAAACATGTTTCTACCACTGGCTCCATACATTTTTATTATCGATATAGTTAGATTCCACCTTCATGATTATGGATCCGTGAGTGAATTGTTTTCTAACGCGACCCTTTTATTTATATTAGGTCTTAAAGTGTGTGCATAAATTAGGGCGTGGTCACATTGAGTGACGGCTCTGTCAAGTGCCTGCCGCTGTTAGCTTCTTGTCTCTCTGCTAGCTGCTCCGTGAAGCTAGCTACAGGGACTCTGCCTGCTCAGCTCATCCAGGAAACACAACTTGTAGCCGGCTGTGGTTGTTTGTTCTTCATGCTTATATATCGGACTATTGTGACTCGCTCTGCGGTTAAAACAGACGGTGCATGAATGCGGTAAGTGAAATTCGAGTGCTTTATTTATGTGTTAATGATTTTAATCAGCTACGTAATGAATGGTAAGGCTTGGGTTAGCATGTAAGCTAGTGGTAGCTACATCGGTGCTAACGATGCTAATCGTAGCCTCCAAGTTAAAATCATAGACTGTATATATAAAGGTTAAAACGAAATAGACAAGTGTTAAGTGGGATAATACTGTTGAACAAACGGCTTCTGTTTGAGGTTGATAAAATAAGGTTACATCCTTGTAACTTAGAGATAGTTTATTATGTAGGTAGAACTGTATGCATCTAAGTTTAATTTAAATTGGCTATGCTCAAGTATGTAGACAAGTTAATGTTGAAGTAGTTATGTGAAATCAACCTCACAATAAGATGTGTGTATATTACAATTATTAATGTCATATTTCAAGATGATTACTTAGATATTACAATATGGTTGGTTGAGCTGGAGTTCATTATCGAGCTTACACGTTAACGTCACATTCATCCGAAGAACGAACCCAAACCTTGTTGTTTTTATTAATTGCATTACCAAATGGGTATCAAATAAACGGTAAGCATTGGTAACACAACTTCCAAAGTTACAGTAAAATAAAAAGGACTCTGACTCGGACAATACACAATCCAACATGTCCAACAGAAGAGAATCAGTTATATTGTTTGTACACATGGTACTTTACATATATGTATATATATACATATATGTATATATATACACATATATATACATATATATGTATATATATACATATATATATACATATATATGTATATATATATATACATATGTATATGTGTATATATATACACATATATATACATATATATATATATATATATACGTGTATGTATATATATATACATACACGTGTATATATGTATATATACATATGTATATATATACATGTGTATATATATGTATATATATACGTGTATATATGTATATATATACATGTGTATATATATGTATATATAGAAACTTTTACACAGGTTAGTTTACAGTAATATTCACATTAATCATACTGTTTAAATATGCACTGCTATGTAACTGTAACCTGAGAACCACTGAAGCTACAACAGTCCAACTTTTAAAGGAACCCTTTTATGGATTTAGAAAATGATTTTATTGATTTAAAAAATAGTTTTATGTATTGATTTAAATTGACATGCATCCGCTAAGAAAAGTAGTCCGTTGTTACTGTTTGAACTAACTTAACAACGGCAGGAACTGCTTCGATTTTTTGAGGAGCTTTTTGATTACAGATTTGAAAACATCGTTGCTTGCACAATGTGCACAAAGTAGCACAATTCATTATGTCAAACCTTGGAAAGTACCTAGATATCCCTGCCCTAATACCAAAGTAACTGCCAACTGATGTGTCGCCGTTTGATGTCTATGTCTAGACCGCTGCGTAAAAAGGAGGGTTTCTGCCCCATTACTTATCTTCTTACTTCTATAAGAATAAAACACGGAGGACGGAGATCTCTTTTTGTCCCCCTCTTCTCCCCGCTGCAGCCCAGCAGCTGATCTCAAAGCACGCTCTCCTTTCCTGCAGGGGGGCGTGGTCAGCTGCAGCTCACAGAATCAGCCCCCTGCAAAAACAGCGCTGGAAAGAGCAAATGGAGCGAAATGAGGCATGGCTAAAATGCAGGATCTTTTTGGTATTTTGAAAAAATATATATATTTATATACTTTACATAGGTCGATACAGTAGCCCCTTTTTTGAATAGTTTTTATAGGTGTTGCTATCTGTTTTGTGTAGCGTGGTTCTACAAGCAAGTCAATGCATTCATTGGGTGGTATCAAAGAGTTACACGGGTCTGTAAATGCAATGAAAACAATTGGCCACAGCAAATAATTTATATGAAACATGTAATTTTTACTTTTGAATACTTCAGTACAAAGGATGTATTGAATAATGTAAGTGATATATGTGTACACATATCAATCATTAGTCAAAACAGGGCTACATTTGATTTAATTATAAAAGGTATAATATGTGGTAAACTGAAGAGCCGTTTGGGAGCCGGCTCTTCTTGGTGAGCCGAGCCAAATGATCCGGAATTCCCATCACTAGTAGGAAGTGTAGGTACAACCAGAGCCATATAATAGAAGAGTTACGACAACGGAAGTCCAAAAACGGTTATCGTCACGTGGTTCATGTAGACGAGGATCGTTCCCCGGAAGTTCATGGCGGGCAATGTGAATGCATTGATAACAGGATAGAACTACGATTTTTGGTAATTATTAGTGAATAAAGGTTTTGATTTGCAATATTTATACAACAAATCGATATGTGTATCAGGGTTTCCGTTAGCCGGTAATTACCGGTTTTTAGCTGGTAAAATTTATAAAAAACCGGTAAATTCAAAACCTGACGGTCAAAATGTCTGGTAATAATTAGGGATGCTCCGATCGATCGGCCGCGGGTCATTATCGGCCCATATTCACTCTTAATAGTTTGATCGGTGCTCTCTATAAAGGCCGATCAGGAGAGCTGGATCTGATCTATATGGACATAAACGCGAGTGAAGTGTAACCGGAGCGAGAGAGAGAGATCAGATCAGCTGCTGAGTCTGACCGAGACACGCAGCTCTGCATAATCACCTGAAGCCCCGCCCTCTGTTTAGCGGGCTGCAGGAGCTGCATGAGAAACTGACGTGCTGTCAGGAGAGAGAGGGAGGGAAAGAGAGGATCCGTTTCTCCCGTGTTATTCAAAGTTGATGTAAACTTCTGAATAATGTACGTTATCTACTACAAGTAGTTTGTTTGAATGTAATAATTATGTTGTTTGTTGTTTGTGGAATCATTTATTGAAAAATGAATCAGAATTTTTCGATCTGTTACGATTATAAACTGAAGCAATACACAAATGAGCCCCGTGAACTGAGTTTTAAACTGAAGCATATCTGCTCATAGTCCGGTAATTACCTGCTAACGGAAACTCTGCTACACAACTATTATTATTATTATTGAAATATGACCGGTAAGTTTCAAATTAGTCAGGTAAAATAAATTCTGCCCGGACATTTGACCGGCGAGAAAAAATCCTAGCGGAAACCCTGATGTGTATGTATTTACATCAATATGTTTTAAAAAATAAAATAGAATTTGCTAATATTAAGTGATAATATTAGGATTAGTGTGAACAACTAGTTTACATGTTAGACTAACAGTGCCTTGGTTAAAGAGCCTGTTGCTGTTTATTTATAGCTTTGAATTCTTTCAAACCAATATTATCTTCTTAAACTTGTATGGTAGTCAGGAGCATCACTTTCTAATGTTTATTGATACATTTAGAGGGAGGGGATCTAAAGTAATGCTTTAAAATTCAGATTGGATTCATTTCTACCATTTTCTTAAATTCATGGTAGTTTCAGTAATCCCCTGGTAATTGAGGACACAAGTTATCTAAATGACTAATGTCATCTTTATGGCTTTCAGAAAGGACAGGAGACCGACAGGTGACTATCAAAGGACTAGCAGCAGCAGCAGCATGATGATGATGTTAAATGTGTTGTTTTAGGAACATCCATTGCAAATACATGGAATTCAATAAACATTGAATAGCATATCATGCAGTTTATCGGTGCCTTTTCCTCCATGTTGTCCTGGTTTGCTGTGCTGCCTCCTAGTCGCCACCATGGTTTGCTGTGCTGCCTGGGGATGCTCCAATCGCTCAGAGAAAGGAGTATGAATGTACGGCTTCCACACTGACACAGAGCGGAGGAAGCAGGAGCAATTTCACGACCAACAGCAACAAAATATGTGATTTATATACAAACACTGCATTTGCACTTTTTCACAAAACAAAAACCACACCATTAGGCGCATTCACACTGCGGTACTTTTCCCACAAAGGTTCATGCGAACTTAGTTCATGCAAACTCTTTAGTTCGCATGAACTAAATACAGATTGCGTTCACACCGGAAAAAGTCCCTGGGGGTGGATTAGGCAAATGAAGCCGCTGACGTCACTTCTTCTTCTGCTTTGGGTTTACTGGCAGGCCGCAAACCACTTCACGGCGTATACTGCCGCCCAAAGTCCCCGGCCGGAAGTCCCCGGCTAATGCTAATAATGCTAATGCAAGGATAATAAAATGGCGGCTTCACAAAACTTTTTGGGAGTTTTACGGGGCGTGGTTTGCAATCCGCCCAGCCAATCAGAAATATAGCTCTTTTCTCACAATAGAGCCGCTCGAAAGTCCCTGCTCTCTAGCAGGGACTTTCGAGGGGGTAAAAAGGTTCGCATGAACTAATTTTAGTACCGGCTCTTTTTGGTGTGAACGCGATCATGAACTAAGTTCGCATGAACCTTTGTGGGAAAAGTACCGCAGTGTGAATGCGCCTAATGGGAAAGCTTAATGTTTTGTTTAATACAAAAAAAAACAGGGAAACACTGAGAGTTGAGACTCATGGTGCAGGGTGAGGGTCTCAGTGCAGGTATTCAGGCTCCATTGAATCCCCCTCTGGTTCTTGTGCTGAAAGAGGGAGTAACAGACAGGAGAAAGGGTTATACACACACAGCACACCTATTGGATGGGAAATTGCCTTGGGGAGATAAGGTGTGGTCTTTGTTCCCAACTGAAGTTATGGAACTTTATTATTTGTGAGTTTAACAAAGTATGACAAATGGCATCAGTAACAGATGTGATATGAATTTCTATAAAGTTGTCTCACATTCTTGGTCATATTTTATATACAGTATGTAATGAGTATAACATGTCCAGTAAGTATAAAGTGTTTCCTAATACTGTGTATTCAACCACTATGGAATATGTGGGCAGACAAAACTGAGTTGTTCTGTGTGTGAAGTAACCTCAAGTCACTCGTTTGTCAAGACAAAAAAGGGCAAGACTAGGCTGAGAGCAGAGGCTATACCCACCATCTTCGTGCATCGCCCTGTGGTCAAAAAAGAGAAGGGCCCCTGTATCTACAAAGCCCATAGCTCATGATCACACATAGTGTGAAAGGTGACACAGGTATAATGTATGAACTCTTAGTAACAAAAGTAATATTTCTTATTTTTAAGTGGTATAATATTTTAAATGTTCGAACATTTACAGTGCCATGTCTTCTACTTACATTAGTCTCAAAGATTGAAAGAAGAAGGGAAGGGATCACTGCCCTCCACCTGCCAGCACCCAGCCAGAGGAGCGCAAACAACAAAAACAAGCAAGGTGTCCCGTCAAGTACCTGGAAGTTTGGGTTGCAAAATGGAGTAAGAGAGGGACTTGAAAAACCTTGGTGGCTCTCTACTCATGTTGTTACAGTTGTCTTGGTTACAGCTCTCAAGTTTTTTTTTGTGCCATTTCCACATCTTTAGAAAATATGAAAAAATTGAAGTGAAATCAACCTCTTCTCTGGAGAACAAACTTTGATTTCTCTGTCTTGTGAGTTTGCAGTCTTGCAGTTTTGCTCCTCCACCTGTAACATCACTGCCCATCCACCTGCCATACAGTAGGTTACTAACAAGATTACTTATATAATACAGTGATAGAATACATGTTTAGTATGCTTACTTATATAAAACAGTAGTATTAAACTTACCTTGTGTTTTCACTCTCACTTAAGTCCCTCTCCCTTTGCCAACAATCCAAAATCAGCTGAGCTGCAACATTATACAGACAGGTAATAATCAACATAATCACAAGGACACAATATGGCTCTGCTAAAAACACTCACTCTTACATGCACCAAAGTTATATTTATCTAATATTTAACTCCCTCCACCCCCGCATACAATACCGTTTAGAAGCCCCTCTTCTATAATTCAACATGTTGGACGAAATGACATTAAGAGAACGGAATTTACAATTGAAAGGCTGTTCAACATGTGTTGCTAACTTGATCTGTTATCTGTAAACGTTCCCTAAATCTACTAATTTAGGGATAATCCACTGACATCCTTTAATACACATGTTCATTTGAATCAGATGTACTGATAATATCCGCAATATAAATCTTTAAACTTCTTCTTACCTTTAAAAGTCCATCACGAACGGTCTATTATGCTGCAACTCTACAGCTCTACTAGCCTTGGCGTTGGCGCTAACTTCCGGGGAACGATTGAGAGGCTCCACGATCCGCCATTGCTGTAAAACAGTGGTCCATTGGAGTGAACGGAGATGTCGTAACCCTTCTATTATATGGCTCTGGGTACAACGCTACATGTCCCGCCCCGCCGCAGTCATACAGAAGGCTACGGAGAGCGGCGAGAAACATTTCCTCAGGCATCGAAAAGCGGAACCGAAATTCACATTTCTAAATGATGCCGTTGGAATCGAAATGTTCGGAACCGGTTTTCGGTATCCAACCCTAGTCATTAGTCGATATTAAACCAGAAATGATTACCCAATATTTATTTTTTATATATATTTTTTTCTATTGACAATAGATATTTTTGTAAAAAATGTCAGGTTAATGAAAGCAGCACACACAGCCCATAAGTGATGCAAATACATGTAAAGCATTAGGCTACATGACAATACGGAAGGAAGAATAGATATTGAAAAAAAAACTTTAAATGTTGTGGTTATTTGTAAACCGAGTGTTTTTAGTAGAGAATTGTGTTCTTGTCGAAAGGGTGAACTATTTTCCAGCATGTAGGCTATAATTATGTATTTTTGTAAAAATGTCCACTTGCTACCTTGAAATATTATTTTTTTTAAATCTAACCGTGCGAAATAGTTTTGTTTAAAAAGTTTAATAGCTTACAGAAAACGACTTCAACAGTAGGCTACAGAGGACTACAGAACACCCAGGTAATGCTAGCAGATTCTGCTAGCTAGCAGAAGGCAGGTAAAGTATCAGTCATCCCACAGTGTCTCAACAGCCCGCAGAGCCAATCAGCTGCCAGTATTTGTTCCCTGCTCAGAGGGAAGCCCCGCCCCCAGTCGCCGGGCGGCAGCACCTGAGGGCGGAGGTCAACCCTCTGCTGCTCCATCACTTCAGCACCAACACAGGCGACGATGCATCGAGGCCAGATCCACCTGCGCTACCTTTTAATATGGCTGCCTTTTGCTTATTGCACTACTACGGATTTGCCCATGTGCAAAGAGGTGAGGAGATTAACATTGTTTTATTGTTAGCCATTTATACAAAAATGATTACTAATGTGTAAATGCTATTCATATTCATGAATCCAAAGCTACTATTATTAATTAATCTTAATTGTACATATCACAATTTGATTGGACAATTTGAGGTTCTATATGGTATACTTCTAGTTGCAAATGTTAATAAAAAACAGAACCATATGGCACATGTAACAATTGTGAAAACGTAAAAAAAAATGGTTAACCAAGCATGTCTGATAATGAGAATTTTTTTCTAAAGGGACAATTGACATTTGCATATCAACAGTGCAGTTTGATAATACTCAAAACATTACTTTTTTATCAGCATAATTCAAACATTAACACTACGTGTGTTGAGTTAAGATATCACAAAAGGCAGGTGTAGTCTCGTCATTTGAGTGTATTGGGTTTACAGATGATGATTTGGAGGTGGAGGTCAGTTAGTTTCCATGCTAGTCCATTGACCATGAAGCACAGCTGCCATTATGTCCCGTTGCCTTGGTTTCCTCATGTTTGTTTAAAGGAGGCGATTAGGCTGCAGCACATCCCAGGTTGGATGCATTTTTACATCAGTTTCCCCCCAAACACATGTTCATCTGATACCTTAACCAACGCTAATGTAGAAGCTCTAATTTAAAACACAGAGGAGCTGCTGCTCCGCCTCTGTTTCTGTTAACTATTAATCCCACAAGGCTGTGTGTGAGATTAGCCTGACTTTCCTTGAACGAAATGCAGCCTGCTGTTGGCCAAAATGATCCAACTGTTTGGGAGGGTGTCAGATCAACAAGATAACCTTTAACACTATGCCACATCCCATTTATCATTGTTCATCATCTCGGGTGGGACAGTGTTTGTCAGTCAGAATCTCCAAAAGACGTCAAGACGGCAAGACAAATAGAGCTATAGCTTCACACCTGAGCTCCTGCTGTCTCAAAAGTCCTGTGGCAACATGACATGTTTACAGAAGGATTGGGCCAATCAGCCTCAATAAGTAAATAAACCTTGAGGGTCATTTTACTGGTTTAAGGTTGCAGTACATCCTCGAGGACTGTGGGTAAAACAACTGTTGAGACAGGCAAATATTAGCTGTGGCTTTTATTTGGAAAGAGGCTTGACTGGTTTTGAAAAATAAATTCAAGAGGTTTAAATTATTTGATGACTACAACAGTATAAATCATCTATAATTATTTCAATTTTTAAGTAATTGTTATTGTTGTAATTTCTCATGCAAAATTAGCAGAACATTTAGTCCTCCATAATAAACTGAATATCTTTGGGTTGTGGACTGAAAAAAACAAGAGATGTCAAAGCATCAATTTGGACTTTAAGAAACTGTGATTGCCTTTTTAAAAAAAGAAATATTACAGATGAAATGTATGAAACTAACATGTGTTCTGTCCCTGCAGTCAGATTATCACTTTGAGTACACAGAGTGTGATGCACTCCAGGCTCGATGGAGAGTGGCGGTTCCCAACAAAGCCGACATTTGCACAGGCCTCCCCGATCCAGTTAAAGGCACTCAGTGCAGTGAGTGTCCCACTGTTATACCTTTTTTAATGCACACCCCTAATCTGTATCACAATAATAATGTATGAATATTAAATTGTTGCCACATTTATCTTGTATCTGTTCCATGACATGCTGTTGACATCTTTATGAAACACTTAGAGCGTGCTCTCTGCCCCTCCTCTGACAGCCTTCTCCTGTAGTGAGGGGGAGTTCCTTGACATGCAGTCACAGCAGTGTAAGAAGTGCGCTCCAGGCACCTTTTCTTTAGGCACCGGCGTGGCCTTTGATGAGTGGGACAGCCTGCCGTCTGGATTTGTAACCCACGGGGTGACCACAAACAGCAGGGATGGCAAAACAGACTGTTCCAAGTTAGTAAATGCCTCGATTGTATTCTAATTTTCAGATGTGGAAGAAGTATTCAGATATCGCACTATTAGTAAGGAGTAATACCAGACTGTAAAAAATACTCTGTTACAAGTTACGACTTTCATGCATTTAAAATATTGCTTAAGTAAGCATAATAGAAAAATAAATAGGCTTAGGCTGTTTAACTGTAGGCTGTTTTTGATGCATTATTAAGTTGATTGCTTTAATGTGGCAGTAGCGCTTTAATACTGCTGTTAAACTTGTGATTTCCTCCTGTGCGTAATTTGACTCTTAACTTAAAATACCATTTATCAACATAATTTATTTGTTGAATATATTTTGTATTTTTATTCTGAAAAGTACCATGTATCTACATTTATCAAATAGATGTAGTGGACTAAAAGTAGCAGGAAATGAAAAAACGTTTAAGTGCCGGAAATTGTTTTTGTATATAGTACTTAAGTAATATAATAATAATAATAATAGATTTATTTTGTTAGTGCTTTTACAGGTGCTCAAAGACGCTTTACGGATATAGTGAAAAGAAAAGAACAACAAATAAATATATATTTAAAGTCAAATAATATAAAAACAATCACACATTAAAAGCCAGATTGAAGAGGTGAGATTTTTGAAGGTGGTGAGGTCAGAGCAGTTGAAGGTACCAACCAGTGGTCTACACACTGTGAAGACCACTGAGACAAATGTAACATTTGTGATATTGGGCTATATAAATAAACATTGATTGATTGAAGGTCAACTGTTTGTTGAGCTCCTCGACACTAACAGACTGTCTCTGCAGCTCGACCTGGATAACGAAGGGCGATTATGTCGCCTCGAACACAGATGAGTGCACTGCAACACTGTCCTATGCTGTGAGCCTGAAGAAACCTGGAACTGTGACCTTTGAATATTTCTACCCTGACAACAGCATTTACTTTGAGTTCTTTGTAAGTATTTTAAGATGAGTGGTGATGTTTACAAAGATGGGAATTATTGGGGTAGATATTTGTGTCATTGTTTTCTCCCCCTCCTGCAGATCCAGAATGACCAGTGTCAGTCTACGGACTCTGAGAGTCGCTGGATGAAGATCTCTGACAGCGACTTTAGCAAATACACGGTTTGTCTGAGTGTAGATCTTAATTAAACTGAATCACTTAGATTCAAATGGTTGTTTTTTTGTGTTCCAATCTTACTTTCACATCACTCTATGCAGGTTGAGCTTAACAGCGGCAACAACGTGCTGTATTGGAGAAGCACTGCGTATGCTCTGCAGGGCAGTGCTGTCAAACCCGTGCAGTTAAGAAACATCGCCATCTCAGGTAGATAATCGCCTGTAGAGGGTCTCGTGATACAGCTTTAAACATTTGTTCACTCCTGAACCTTCTTCCTGTTAATGATTCAAAGTCCATTGATGGCTTTCTTGCAGGGGTGGCCTACACATCAGAGTGTTTCCATTGTAAACCCGGCACCCACAGTGCCAAAGCAGGATCTGCCCGCTGCGCCGCCTGCCCTGCTGGAAGCTTCTCCAACAAGGGTGCCACCGTTTGCCACCAGTGTGAACAAGACAAATATGCAGGTATGACTGTTTGTCTTTCGAGAGCTCTGCGTACGCCAGCCATTCCATGGAACGACATTAGACTTAGACATACTTTATTGTCATTTCAACAAGACACAGAGTGTACTATTAAAACGAAATTTCGTTGTACTGGCTTACAGGAACAGGACAATATAAAAACTTGCTAAAATTGTACATATAAATAAATAATAGTGACGTGGTGCTGATAAAATTAAAGATAAAGTGTGTGTTTAAAATATAAAGACTTACTATAAATAAAATAGACATACTATATAGAAAATATGTGCGCTTTACACAGCGTAATGTAATCTCTGTGTTACTGGTCTACTTAATATTCAGCAGTCTGATGGCATGGGGGAAAAAGCTATTACAGAATCTGACTGTTTTGCTCTTAATGCTGCGGAGCCTCTTGCCGGAGGGCAGCAGGGAGAACAGAGCATGGTGAGGATGAGTGGGGTCTTTCAAAATGTTCTGGGCTTTTGTCAGGGAGCGTTTCTGAGCGGTGTCTCTGATGGGAGGGAGAGAAACTCCGATGATCTTCTCTGCTGTCCTGACCACTCTCTGCAGAGACTTCCGGTCTTTGGCGTTGCAGTCTCTCGACCAGATGGAGATGCCGCTGGTCAGCACGCTCTCTATGGTTCCTCTGTAGAACGTGGTGAGGATGGGAGGGGGGAGCTGTGCAGGAAGTGTAGGCGCTGCTGTGCCTTCTTAAATAGTGATGTAGTTTGAGTGGACCAGGTCAGACTGCTTGTGATATGCACCCCCAGGAACTTGGTGCTGTCTGTAGTCTTCACTGCTGTGCCGTTGATGTGGAGTGGTGGGTGACAGTGCTTTTTGTTCCTGAAGTCGACAATGATGTCTTTTGTTTTATCGACATTCAGGATCAGGTTGTTGGTGTTACACCAGTCTGTCAGATGTTTCATCTCCTCCCTGTAGGCCTGTTTGTTGTTGTCCCTGATGAGTCCCACCACTGTTGTATCGTCCGCGTACTTTATGATGTGGTTGGTACAGAACCTGGAGCAGCAGTCGTGGGTCATCAGGGTGAAAAGCAGTGGACTCAGAACGCAGCCCTGCGGGGAGCCGTGTTTAAGGTGATGGTGCTGGAGGTGTTGTTACTGACCCGAACATACTGGGGTCTCTCTATTAGGAAATCCAGCAGCCAGTTACACAGGGTGTGTTGAGTCCCAGGGGTCCCAGTTTGTTTACCAGATGCTGGGGGATGATTGTGTTGAACGCTGAGCTGAAATCCAGGAACAGCATTCGCACATGGGTGTTCTTCTCCTCCAGGTGGGCCAGGCTCACATGGAGTACAGAGGAGATAGCGTCCTCTGTAGAGCAGTTAGGGCGGTAAGCCAACTGGAACGGGTCAAGTGTGGGGGGAAGTATGGAGACGATATGGTTCTTTACCAGCCTCTCAAAACACTTCATCATGATGGGGGTGAGTGCCACAGGCCGGTAATCATTCAGGCAGGTCACTGAGGATTTCTTTGGCACAGGTACAATGGCTGCTATCTTAAAACATGATGGAACAATGGCCTGGTCCAGCGAGGTGTTGAAGATGTCTGTGAGGACATGGGCCAGCTGGTCCGCACAGTCCCTGAGCACCCGTCCTGGTATACTGTCGGGGTCTGCTGCCTTCCGGGGGTTGACTTTCCTCAGGGTCCTCCGAACTTCAGCTGTGTCAAGGTGAAGTCTTTGTTCCCCCTGCTTGGGGACAGCTTTCATTGCAGTGGTGTTATTAAGTGCCTCAAAGCGACCAAAGTGATTATTGAGGTTGTTGAGAAATATAGTATCATTGTCACAGGGTGGTGGAGCAGCCTTGTATCCAGTGATGGACTGAATGCCCTGCCACATGCGCCTGCTATCCATGGGGTCATGGAAGAAACTCTGGATTTGTTGGCTAAGGGCGAGCTTTGCATCTCTGATGGCATGGTCCAGGTTGGCTCTTGCTGTTCTAAGAGCTGCCACGTCACCAGATCTGTAAGCCAAGTTTCGTGCTTTCAGCAGAGCACGAACCTCCATATTCATCCAGGGTTTCTCATTATTTCATTTATTATTTATTTATTTATTATTATTATTATATATTATTTATTTATTATTTATCATTTATTATATTATTTTATTATTACTTATTATTTCTCTTTATTCGTAGAACTTAACACCATTCCCTATTGTCACACATATGCAAGGCAGTCTATATGCAAATACTGCATTTACTGCTAAAGTGTGTGAGGTTTTCCTTATCTCTGTATCTTGATGTGAGCTGTGTTTTCCCTCGTCCACGCCCGGCTTGGTGTCTTGTTTTTCCAGAGCCTGGTTCAGGGAGCTGCAAACCAAGACCTGCGTGTACAAACAGTGACTACTTCTACACCCACACTCCCTGTGACTCTGAAGGAAAGGTAATGTAGAAATATTATATCACTTGCAGGTTTATTAGAGGTGAACACACACATGGAGATTTCGCCTTGAAAAAACCCCCAGCAGCCATCTGGTGTTACGATCAGGTTTCTTTACATATGAATTGTCTGTGCCACAGAGCATCTGCTGGCTCCTCTCATGTGTTATTGTTTGGCCTGCTGGGTGTTTCAGACTCAGCTCATGTACAAGTGGATCGAGCCAAAGATCTGCAATGAAACTTTTGATGGAGCGGTTGGTCTGCCCGCATCAGGGGAGAAGCAAACCTGTCCTCCATGTAACCCGGGTTTCTTTGTCACCAACTCCTCTACCTGTGAACCCTGCAACAAGGGTTTCTACTCAAACGGCACAGGTGCAGAATCAGTACACTCCTTATTCTCTATCCTACATGCATGTCAGACTGAAGATAATGTTCATTTGACTAATGTACTTCTAATTATCAGTAAATGTGATTTTAATAGCAAACGTTATGCTAAATAGAGTCCCACAGTACCACAACTATCACTTCTAATAGCACCATGATTGAAAAGATGTCTTGCAGAGTGATGTAAAAAAGAATATAAAACTGTCAACAAAGTTGTGGTGTTTCCTGTTTTAGTTCCCTGTTTTTGTACACTGACATAATCACACAGTATTTCCTCACAGCATGCACTAAATGCCCTGTTGGCACGGAGCCAGTGGAGGGTCTCGAGTACAAATGGTGGAACACGATGCCGAGCCACATGAAAAGCTCCATCTTCAATCGAGAGTTCAGCGACTCTGAACAAAGCACGGGTGAGAAACTTAATGTTAAGATAGATAGATAGACATACTTTATTGTCATTTCAACAAGACACAGAGTGTCGAGGGAGAGGGCAAACATCACAGCACTTGAATGTTAATCATCAGTTAGAAAAAATACCCTACGGAACAGAACATGAGAGAAACCATACGACTAAAACAGCCAGAGGTTAAAGGACAAGAAGCCCAATCTTTGTATCTCTCCTTGTCCTTATCCATTTAAGATAAGGACAATGAGAGATAAGGAATAAAATAAACTTGGAAAGCTCGTACGGTTTCAATATCACGCTGATATTTCGAAGGTCAAAAAATGAACTGGTACATTAGGAGCCTGCATTATTTATATCAGGATCAGAATCAGAAAGAGGTTTATGACCAGGTAGGTTGACAAGTACGAGGAATTTAATTTGGTACTGATGTATGCTTTCATTATCATTTACAGTGTAATGCACAACAAAAGAGACACCTGTAGGACATAGACATACAGATATGCATTTGCAAATGGACTTACTAGAACCGTTTTCCTTTTTAATGTTATTTAGGTAATGTAACATTTCTTGTATTATGCCTACTTCACATCTCTTTCTATAGTTTTCAGTAGGTTAAGATATGCATTGTTTTTGTTTCTCTTGCATAGCTGAAGTAAAGTCCCATTTAAATTGTACCACAAGTACTTATATAGTATAATAGTATATTTTTTAAATATATATTAATAACTTGAATTGACTATTTTCATCAATAAAACCTATTTGATATAGATTAATTAAATGTACAAGGAGTTTTTTCAAAGATGCCGCATGTCCACCTGTATAATTGTGTGTGTCTTCATTGCTACAAGGATGAAATCGGAGCTTTTTACTTTAAAAAACATTATTACTTTTCTGACAGCATGGGAAGTGGCTGGTGAGTACGTCTACACCACCCCCGGGGATCAGGACTCAGACTACCTGACGCTCATGCTGAATGTCCCTGGATACAGGTTGAGTCACGCACGTTTATAAAAATAATTAAACATCTGTATAGTATAACTGTTGGAAATTATAAAGGAACTTAACACTTTTTGTTTCCACAGGCTGCCTCCATCCATGACCAAAGACAGTGAAAGGAGTGAACTTTCTCGCATCACATTCGTCTTTGAGACCAGGTGTACAGCGGACTGCAAATTCTACTTCCTGGCGGTGAGGGGAAATGTTCCAACATTTAAAGAAGTGTGCCATCAGTATGAATATACATATACATATAAAGTGATTGTATTTGCCTGCAGGGATACTCCAGGTGGAATAATGAAGTAGTGGAGCAGTGGAAAGGCAGTAACGGCAAACAGTCATACTCCTACCTGATCCAGAGCAACAGCACCACCAGTTTCACGTGGACATTTCAACGAACAGAGGAACTCAACGACGTGAGACAGTCACACATTTCAATCTGGATCTATTACCTTCCCACAGCTTGACTCCCTCAGCCATGGAAATATTTTGTAAAGAAATGGCTAGAAAAAGGTCATCGCTGTCACTAGACTGTTTTTACCGTCCTTTACTCTTGTGTCTCTCGCTGCTTTTTTTGTTTATCTCGTGGTAAAACACTTTGTGGTTTCTGTTTATAAAGTTGGCTTAGTGTTTCAAATGTAAAGATAAACTGGTGAATTTATTTACAGATCACTGCTGTAAACACAATAATCTGTAATGCTGATAAAACGAAGCATCATGTTAGCTTTTGCTGATTTTAGGAGTGTTTTTATACTGACAGTGACTTTGCCCCCAGTTGTTGCACTGAACTCTAGATGGCAGTTGCAAGCTGGGTGTCTAAACAATTCAGAAGGACCTTTGCACATGAGCAACATGAGAACATGTAGAAGTAGAACGCAGGGATGGAGATATAAGCTTGACAGAACACCACATTGTGTTTCTCTTCACTCAGGAGAGGAAATACAGCTCTGATTCTGCGAAGATCTTCTCCATCCACATCACCAATGTGATCGGGGGTGTGGCCTCTCAGTGCCGCCGCTGTGCGCTGAGCTCCACCAGCTCCGCTGACGCTGGCTCCGCCTGTGTCCCCTGCCCACCCGGACACTACATGGTCAGTGGGACAGGAGTGTGTAAGAGCTGCCCGCCGAACACCTTCATCAGGGCCGATCACCCTGTTGGAGAGGCCGCTTGCATTCAGTGTGGCCCAAACACACAGAGAAACAAGGTAATGGTAACAATGTATTAGCACTAGAACACTCTAAAGAGAAATTCCTGACTAAATCTATAACTGCATAAATGTAGGAAGGGCTGTTTTGGACACAGAGGTCATGTCCTTGGGAATATTTTCTGGGATTTTGGGGGCTTTAGCAACCTAAGATGAGTTTACTTTCTTCAAACATTTACAAATTATACCCAGCGTACCCAAAATAAAATGAAATAGCACAGTTCTAAAAACAACTATCTTCTGTAATAGCAGGTTTTAAAAGGTGTTTACATGCCTCTATATTCCAGTGGATATCTGCTTTTTCCAGTTGGGTTTCCCTCAGTCAGATTATTCCACCCACAGAAAACACAATACTCTCTGTCCTTCAGGCCCACACAGCTTGTCTCAGTGACTGTACACTGGACGTGAAGACAGGAGGGGGCGTTCTGCTGCACTATGACTTCTCTCCGCTGTCCAACGTCACTGCCTTCCACAGCAGCCCCCGCTTCACCAGCAAAGGCCTCCGATATTTCCACAGCTTCAATTTGGCTCTGTGTGGAAAAGAGGTGAGAAGCTTTGATCCTGACGACTTGTAAAAATGTAGTTTGACCTTGCATTTAAACCTGATGTGTCTCTCTCACAGGGCAGAGTGCCGGCTACCTGTGTGGACAATGTGACAGAGAGCGGGAGAGAGGTCAAAGGTTACATCTGTCATTCCACTGTGGTTCCCTCAGAAATCAGGAGTCAGAGCGTGGTGTCCACCCAGCCTTTCATCATTGGTGACTCACTCATCGGTATGAACTCAAGCTTGGGTTTTCTGTAAATCAGAGGATGTGTTTTTAAGATTATTTTATGCGAAAAGTCATCCTGATATTTATGAGAAACACACCTTGCCTTTTCTGCTATAGTGTTTGGTCCGCTGGGATGTTTGATATATTGTAACTGAATAATACACTACAAACTATTTTGGTAAATGTGTTTTGTTCTAATGTCATGTTATTCTGAAGGTGTGACCACCAAGACCACAGTGAGCAGTATTTCATCTTCAAAATGGCTGTTTCCCTCTGCGTCCAGTCTACCTGACATCATCTTCTATTACAAGTAAATAAGATCGCTACTTATTTCTTTCTAAATTTGCATTCATACATTGTTGTTCTTTAAAAATACATATTTTTAATAGGTCTAATAATAATAATTTTAGTTATTTTATTAATGGACAATTTTTTATTCAGGAAGTTTCATAAGATAAGAGAAGATAAGATGGACCTTTCTTTATCCCAGTGGGAACATTCAGGAGTTAAAGCAGCAACAGAGTGAGAATGAAATACAGGACAGACATTTATTTACTAAAAATAAAAATAAAATAAATGTGAAAATAAAATCACAACAAGGTAAACGTTGATCAGCTGAATGAACATATATACATTTGGGTTTGTATTGTTAAATATATTTACATGTAAGTTTGCAGATGCGAGTATATCACTTGCTAAAGTATGAAATGTTGTACAGAATAAAAAAAGAAGTGATTTATTACATGGTGGAAGTTCACAGCTTCGTGTCTGTGATGATTTCAGGTCCAGTGAGACGACTCAGGCTTGTAAAGAAGGCAGGTCAGCCACCATAAGACTGAGATGCAATCCCACAGTGACGGCTGAAGACCACATCATGCTGCCGAGGTATCTTTCACTGTGACCAAACTCAACTTTTGACCTCACCAACAGTTGTCTGGACATCATTTGATTTGACACATTTAGTGTTTTACAACAGCCATTATTTGGTACTCACCTGTCACATTCTGAGCTCTGAGACTCAGAACTAAGGTCAAGGTGACTCTTAGAGATATTTTCTGTCACAAAAACATTGTAATAATCCTGTTTGTCTGTGTTTTTCTCCACAGTAACTGTTCAGAGGGGACGTGTGATGGTTGTTCTTTCAACCTCCTGTGGGAGAGCCAGCATGCATGTCCACTCTGCACCAAGGAACACTACAGAGCGATCGTCAGTGCTTGCACCCAGGGAATACAGGTATAGCTGCACAAGTATAAACATATTGATATATTTACGTCCACAACCTTGATTGATTGATTGATTGACAACCCCAGCAACCCATCAGATGTCCATCACCAACTGCTGATTTCTTGAAAGAAAAGACCATTCGATAAACTAATACCTATTTTTCCATTTCCCATTATTGCTTAATCTATGCAAATAAAAAAATATATATTTATGAATACACTCTGAATCTCCTTAATCCCCATGTCCAGCAACTTTGGATTTACTGTACCTAACCTGTCCTATTGTTTTTATATCTGTCTTTATATGTCAATTCTATAATGTGTTTGTAGAATTTGTTAGCAGTATTTACTGATTGAAGTTAAATAAACAACCACAACATATGAACCAACAGTCAGTTAGCTTATTTTAGCAAAACGACTGGAAACAGGGCGGGGAAAGATAGCCTGGCGCTGTCCAACTATAACTTATCCAGCAACTAACACCCAACAAATGTTATTATTCATTGTAGGAAAATACTGGAAATATTAGGATCCACCTGTTATGTGTCTCTCTGTGTGTTTCAGAGAACCACCTATGTGTGGCAGCAACCGTTGCAGTGTTACGGCGGGGAGTCACTGCCAGCTCAAAAAGTCAGTGCTTGTGTGTCTCTGGACTTCTGGCTCAAGTTTGGTGTTTCCACGGGAACGATCGCCGCTATGCTGCTCATCTCTATCAGCTGCTATTTCTGGAAGAAGACACGCAAGTGAGACTTCTGAGATTCACATGTCCTTTAGTGCTTGTTAAAGCATTAATATATTAATGAGTAAATGTGGATTTCTGTTGACAAGATATTATTTCCTGTCAATCTCCGTCTGCAGGTTGCAGTTTAAGTATTCAAAGCTGATGATGAGCTCCGGGGATAAGGAGTGTGAGCTGCCCACTGCAGACAGCTGTGCAATAATGGAGGGAGATGATGCAGAAGACGACCTCATGGACCTCACCAAGAAATCCTTCTTCACTAAAATTAGGTCCTTCTCACGAGAGGTCAGTAACTTCTACATTCACAAATATTGAGACACTAAAAAGGCAACTTCTCATGCTTTGTATATACTTGTTTTTGCAGAGGACTTCAGATGGATTTGACTCTGTGCCACTGAAATCATCTTCACGCTATCTAAGAGACGATGAAGACTCTGATGAGGCTTAATACAGAGGAAGAACAGATACTTCAGGTTGTTAAGGAAGTGTTAAACATAAGATAAAATCTTCAACGGACGAAGTCACAGAAAATAATGATGTGCTTTTGAAACCATTTTATTTATTACAAACAACATAGCCTCACTGAAGGAGTTTTAAAGAGACAAACTTTTATTTAATATTATTTGCCATATGTTTGGTTGCCAAATCTCATATTGCAGTACAAAGTCTCCATATTGGGGATATTCAGTTGCAAAGCCCAATGTTCTATTTTAAAATGACATAAGAACCAAACTGTGGATGATGTGTAAGAGTGTACATTTTACATAACTGTGAGTGTGAATTTACTTTGTCTCTATTTTATAATTGCTTTTATAAGACGAGCCAAGTTGAGTCTTTAAATGTTTTTATGGCAATATGCAAATTAAATTCGCTTTTGATATCATTTTCTGCTAAACCTAAGGTTATGATTTAATCTTGCTTTAATGTGAAGTGAAGCTATTTCTACAATAAAAACTGCTGTTATTACTTTGTCTTTCAAGTGCCTGTGAAGGAAGTAAAACATCTCCCTATATATAACAAGTATTTTCTGTGGTTATTGGTTTAGAAAGTGAATTGTAACATATGCACATGTAATATATGTGTCACATATCTAATCAAATATTGTGAATCTACTTGTCATAACATTGAAATAAAAAAGGGCAAACAGAAATGCATGATATCAATCAACAATATTTATTTATTTACTTTTAGCATTTTTCTATGAAAGTTGTTTTTTCAAAACCATCCTCCACATCACATTATTATGGTGGAATAAAACTAAGAACAAAATAACTTGAGTATAATGCACTAAAGCACTTTTGTGTTCTTTGACTTAGGCTTCTTATTTACTTATATTAAACATTTCATAGTTATGTACTCCTTTTAAATGTATACGACACCTCAATGTAATAGTTACTTTGCAGATTAGATGCTGCAGATGATCGTATTATGAAATATGAGGTATTGTTGCACCTGAGAGCAGCACGGGTTTCAGTTTCTGTCTAGTAAGCGCTGCTGTCCCAAGTTGTTTGCTCAACATCTCGCGAGACTATGTGACGTGTTGCAAGCGGGTTGATATCTCGGGAGCTGTCTGAAAGCAGCAGAGGAACAAACAGCGTGAAGAAGATTTTAAAACGTGCATTCAGCATACGGTGATTCTGCACAATTTCGCAAGAAGTCTACTTCGTAGCCTTCGATTGTTTAAAGTTATCTAACGACGAGAAACGTCTGCTGTAGCTTTTCTTCTCGTAACTTTGGGGAAGTTTGTCTGCACGGCTCGGAGTGCCCACAGCAGAAAGTCGAGTCGGTGGTCCGCAGTTGTTCTGCAGGAATGTCGCAGAAAGAGAGACCCAAGTTTCACCGACAGGAGGTCAACAAGACGATATGGGAAGTCCCGGAGCGCTACCAAAACCTGTCCCCGGTGGGCTCTGGCGCATACGGATCCGTGTGGTAAAGCGCTTTATACGATATTTGTTTGAGGTAGTTTTTTGAGGAGCCTGGTCACCTAACTTAACCTCCATTCATTTAGACGAGGCCTGCGCTGCAGATGCTAAAGTTAGGTTAGCTTGTCCTGATTGTTGGCTAGCAAGGTGGAGCCACGATGTGCTACCAACAAGAAAACCTGTTGACCAGTTATTTATCTCTCATTATCCACTTGTTAAACTTGTGTTAAACCTGTGTAACTGCACACATGTTCACACGACATGCACTGCAGTAACCTGCTTATTAAATAAACAACGTTAAACTGTGGAAAAAGTACGCGAGTCTTTATCTGATCATTGGGCATGTTACAATCACAGAGCACTTATCTAATGATGATCCTTTTCCCAAAGGCTACTCTAATGATGTTTTGGAAAAAGGGATTTGATTTACATTATAGGTTTGTATTCATGTTGAACAGTTTCAAATACTATAGATTTTTGCTCAACACAACACAATATTTTGGTTATTAGTAGTCCTTCAGCAAGTGAAAATACATGGTTTGTTGGAAATGGATGCTCTCCAGTTTTCTATAATTCAGACATTTGTCAATATGCATTTGACATAATAAATTATTATTTATTAATTAAGTGAATTGACATGTTGATCGATAATTAAATCAATGTTGTTGTTGTTGCAGCGCTTGTCACTATTGCAGTTGTATGAATTTACCTGTTATAGGCCTACATCTAAACAGATCATTAACACTTTCCTTTCTCTTGCACATTCCAAATGATAGGTAGTCTTATCAAACTATCTATAGAATTTCAATATACCTCCCAGTCTTAATGAAAACATCTTGATAACGTTTAAGTCAGATTTAATATAATTTTTGAAAAAATAATCACTCATTTGCAATACAAACTGCATTATATTTACAATAGAGATGGGATTTTGACTCCTTGGTTCGGACCACCTTGCTGGTGAGGTGCAATTCCTTAATGCTGCATTGTAGCTTTAGTGTGAGGTTAAGATTGACCCTTTGCATTGGTCTAATGATTAAATAGGTTGTGCTGATACCATCTAGGACACAGTGTTGTCTGCAGTGCACTTGGTTTAGTGTGCAGATGTTTGTTTTGCAAATGGAAGCGGACAGCTGTGCTGTTGCTGGGCAATAAGATAATCTGTTGCTGGTCAGATTACAGTCTGCTCATCCCAAATGCATTAAACGTGATTGTTTTTTTTCCAAAACAGTGCACTGGCTTAGTGTCATTGTTTACATGAAGGACTAAATGTACCGTACACTTCTGGTCAGTTTATTTATACCCAGCTTTATACCAGTAGTTATAGTAATAATGTGTTGTCAATCAAAAAGTATTTTGTATTGGGAAATGCATATTTGTTTTTTGGATTATGCATATTTATAATTTAGTTGTTGTGGAACATATTAGGCATGATGCACGTTTAAAGATCTAACCAAATGTGCAACCACATTTGTATTAGGAGTAAAGATATTTTAGCTTCACCACCATGTGATGTGGGTGCATCTCTCCTCTCCCTGGTTTCTGAGTCCCAGCTGCAGGCCCGGCTGGTTAGTTGACTCTAAAGACAGTCAGCCTAGAGTGCAGGACGGACTGCAGTCACGGCTGCTCACAATCTGCTGAGAGATGACATTTTCTGCTGATGTCGCCCTTTTCCACAGCCTTCAGCAGCTCTTACTGCACCGAATTCGTTTTTGAGAGAAAACTCAGTACATTCTTTCTGACATAAAACCTTTGAATGTAGGTTAGTGCTGCAGCAACTAGTCTGCTGATCAATGTTTTAGTTTGACAGGTACAACGTCAACCAGGGACACTATTTGATGATCTTATTGTTATCTTAATTTTTCCTCAAAATGGAAGAACATTTTGTTTTCAGCCCTTCACTTCCCCTTATTGCTCTGTTTTATATCACATTAAACTTAATATCTTTGGGGGTTGGAATGACAAAACAAGCTATTTATAATCATAACCTTCTACTTTGAGAAACTGGGATGGTATTGTTTACTGTTTTTTGTTTTGCTTTGGAGTTATTTGCAGTCTCTAATTTAAGTAGTGTTACTGACATTATAACTGCTGTGATTCAAGCTCACATTTTTCTACTTCCTTATGAACAGTTCTGCATATGACATGAAGACTGGTTTTAAGATCGCTGTGAAGAAGCTCTCTCGGCCCTTCCAGTCCATCATCCATGCCAAGAGAACATACAGAGAGCTGCGGTTGCTGAAGCACATGAAACATGAAAATGTGAGTCGACTTGTTTCTCTTCCCTTTTGTTCTAGTGAACACTCATAACCAAAACAAAAAGTCTTTTGAGTTCACAACGTCCACAACGCCTCACAACATGTTGGATTGTTGTGTGGCCTGCTTTTTTGTAATTATGGTTGCTTCCCCTTTGTTCCTTGTGTTGTTAACTCGTCAAGTGTTTTCATTTCTTTGCAGGTGATTGGCCTCCTGGATGTCTTCAGCCCTGCTACTAGTCTAAAAGAATTCACTGATGTGTAAGTTGAATGCTTTTGCTTACAATAACATGCATCCTAAGTTCACCTCAGCAACACTTGCACATGATGGCTGGGAAACACCTGGAGCCTGGCCAGCTGACTAAACACACTGGAACATTTCTTCGACTGTCCGCTCTGTTAGTTATTCACTCACTGGCTGCTACAAGAGTCATTTCAACACCAGCTTCCTTAACTTCGTTTCCTGCTCTGTGGCTTTGTGAGTCATATCTGCTTTTCTGGCAAACAGGTAGTTGTTTTTTGTTTATGTAAAGAGTCCTCGGATTGGGGAAGTGGACAGTGGCATTCTCCCCCGCCGTGCGTGGAATGTCTCTTTCTCTTCTATACACACTGAGGGATTTGTATTAAGATCAAGTTGTGACTCCAGATTTAGGTCAACTCCCAACCTAAGAATGTGTCAACTGAATACTTGAAGTTTCTTCCCTGACGATATTTGATTTCATTCTTTACACATTCCTGTATGGACAGTTATTCACCACAACTTGGCCCAATCCATCTATTTTTGAGGAGTTTCCACTTCATGTCTGAGGCCTTGGTCAACAGCATTGGCAGGATTATTTCTTACAGCTCACATGCATGTTATTTTGTGTGGGAGGAAAACCCTACCTAATACTGGGAGAATATGTCAACTCCCAGGAACAGAAACAAGGCCTTGCAGACAGTGCTCCCTGATTTCTTTTAATGTTTTTAGCCGAGGGATTGTGCAATAGCTGCTAAACAGAACTGAGGAGCATAGAGTTTAGTCATACAGGCTAGGATACGCAGTAACTATTTGGTATGTAAGTACTTCAAAACACTCAAGAAGTTAGTTTACACATGCAAGTCAACTTTATTCACTCGTTAAGTTATTTGTGTCTACAAAATACTGCAAAACTACTTTCACTGCAGAGTTGCGATACTAGTTAATTTGTGGCATTTGCCGTGTTGAATATTGCATCTGCTCTTTCCACTTTTATGGTTAATGCTTTATTTTATTCTTCTTGACCTAAAAGGACGATGGGTAGTAGTACTTCTGCTTGTATAAAAACACTAGTATAAATACCTTTGAGACTCCAGAGGGAGCTGCGCAAAGTCTTACAGATGAACTGTCAGTCAGGTTTGAAGACTACAAGTTTAAAGCGAGGAATCTGTTGGTATGTTGTTAACTAGCTTGCCTGACCTCTAACGCACATTTATCTATGACAACTGTTGGAAGTCAAAATTGCAATATAGTCAGTCAGCCTTAGACATAAAGCAGAAGGCATAACATAAAGAAATAGGGTGTTTCTGATGCACTTATTTTGAACCTTTGTATGACCTACTGTCCATGAGTGCCCAGAATAGCATAATGTTATGAAGGACTGAATGCAACACAACTGTGTGTAACAGGGTTAATGAGAGACAGCTGTCTGGTGTGGAGCTTCTCTTAAAGTGTATAGAAGAATAAATGCTGACTCACAGGCTTTCAGGAGAAAATATGGCTCTCTTTTTCTGCACATCTGCTGGAACATTGTAAATGTTCTGAATGCATTATGGTATCCAGGAAAAATCCCAGAAATGCAGGTGCTGCAAGTATGGTTCCCCTCGGCTCTAAAAATACAGACTGAGTCACAACGCTGTGGCTCCTCCGAGCTCCTGTTTCTACAAGAGAGAGGAAAACAGAGGTCACTATTTTTATCCCCTTTTTTTCCAAGGCGGGTGAACTTTTGAGGGTGTCTGTTCAAGTTCAAGCGTAAGCAGGTGCTATATAAAGGCCTCGCTCTGTGTGCTGCTGAGTGAGAATAGAAGAGTATTCATGAAGAGAGTGTTATTTGCTAAACAGCACATGGCTCTGTGTATCTTGGCTGAAGCATCCTTCTTTCACAAGGGCTCTTTGGGCATTTTAAACAGCTCTGCGATTAGATTTGAATAATCCATTGATGCCGTTCTATTAAATTGGGTGTGTTGTTAAATGACGCTCCATTTGTGAAGGGTTTGGCCTTTCAGAGCCTCTGGAAAGAAAGAAAAGAAGTAGCAGTTAAACCGGTTTTAAACTCGCACAGTCATATGGGGAAATAGTTTCAGACTTAACAAACTCAGAGTGCAAATACATTCATTTAATTCCATCTGGCTTTGCATGAAGTGGGAAAACATTGACATGCCTGATATGTGTGTCTATTTGATCTTTTATGATTGGCAGGTATCTTGTGACTCACTTAATGGGGGCAGATCTCAACAACATAGTGAAATGTCAGAAGCTCACAGACGACCACGTGCAGTTCCTCATATACCAGATCCTCAGAGGGTTAAAGGTGAGCTCTTACAGAAAAAGCTTGGCATTTTGGGTAATGTGTTTATTTGCTTTCTCGCCTCTTGACAAGAGGGAGAATGAGCATATTGCCCAAAATGTTGGATGAATCAATGTTTCCTGCATTCTTCTGCCCATTATGTAATTAATACATCTTTAAGCTGATCATGCTAATTAACATGTTCTCCATCTCTCTGCAGTATATCCACTCAGCAGACATCATTCACAGAGTAAGTGCCATGTTAGATTTGTTTTGTCTGTTAGCAAATGTCACGGTGTCTTTGCCCCAATTCGGATAAAAAGAAGTGTGTCAGGCTTTAAAACATCTTTCACCGGGCCTTGTGCAAACACTGAAGTGAAGGGAAGTCAAAAACAGGACATTTACTTTTACATGCTGTTAATTATGTAAGGCTTCTATTTTTGCATTTACAACAAAGGGGTGGATTACTTATAATCAGAACACTTTCTACAGATCAAGTTTTCAGATGCACTGCAATGTCAATCCAAAAGTGTGCCTTATCACCTAAATTCAAATCACACTAATTCTAGGGCTGCTCTCTCTTAGTCAATTACTCTGTCATTTTGGTCTTGGTTAGTTTAAATTACTTAAACATGCATAGAAACGTATAACACAAGGGAGCCCTTTAATAGTCACCCAACAGGGGCATTTGCAATGAGCATGTCTGACAAGCCCAAGAATTAAAGTGGTGCTTTTATATTCTTCTTCAATGAATCGACAATATCTTATCATAGTGTTAGTCAACTGAGAATGTCTTTAGTAGAGGATTTCCCTTACTAATCCTCATGTGTTTTTTCCTCTCTTCAGGATTTGAAACCTAGTAATCTGGCGGTCAATGAAGACTGTGAGCTGAAGGTCAGTGAACCACTGCTCTCATTTAAAACATGCTTTCCACAATAGTGAGTATTTTACAAACATTTCTGCTTTTTATTTGTAATTCAATTGTTCTCAGATTTTGGACTTTGGCTTGGCGCGGCACACTGATGATGAGATGACCGGCTACGTGGCCACCCGCTGGTACCGCGCCCCCGAGATCATGTTGAACTGGATGCATTATAACATGACAGGTTTCCTTTTTGTATCTATACATCATCATAGAGGAGTTGATTGCTGAGTGAATATTAATGTATGTGCCTTTTTTCTTTTCTGTGTTCCAGTGGATATCTGGTCAGTCGGCTGTATAATGGCAGAACTCCTCACTGGAAAAACTCTGTTTCCTGGGACTGACCGTATCCTTTTCATTTGAGTGAACTGAACGTTCAGAGCTCCTATAGTTTGAGAGACCCTGATCCACCATTTGCATAACAAATCAAACAGGTTAAAAGCACATTGACTTATTTGTGGAAGTACTGTTTATGATATTTGTCAACGCAGTCGCAGAAACTGATCTTCAACGCTTCTCCTCTCGTGAAAAACCTGCTCTCCCTGCTATTCTCTTCCAACACAAAGCAGCCTGAGGTGTTTTTAATATCAATAACGTAACGCCGATGGTACTTGTTTGCACACTTCCCTCTGTCTTGGCTCATACCCTTTGCTGTAATGTTTCCACTGGCGTGCTTCAACTCTTCCTACACCGTCAGTATGCAATGTTGGCTTTGGTTCACTTACTTCCTGTACAACTGCCAGTCTTTGAATAAACCTATCAATCTGCACCGAGCTCCACATTTTATTTATCTTACCCCCCTGCCAGTGTTTTCAGACTAACGGCTGAGCTTGTAGGCTGCGTTCAACAGAGCTTTTAGCTGCCTCCACTTTTGTCTTGTTCTAAGCTGTCTGCAGGTTACTTTTCAAATACCTTCTCTTCACTTTGTGCACACTTACATGTAGGCTTTTATCTATTTTCGCATCTTATGTGTGAATATAAAAATCTAATATCACAGATGTTTTTTAGTGACATACAAGGAGGGTGAAGACTAACAAGGCAGATTATAAGTTCTCTCTTGTCCAGCATCTGGTCTTCCTTTACCGTGCCGGTAGACATTGATCAGTTGAAGCTAATCATGCTGCTCGTCGGAACACCAGGGCCCGAGCTCTTGATGAAAATATCTTCAGATTCTGTGAGTTCACAAAGATATGCAAGGTTTTTCTCTAACCCGTTTTCTGCTCCAAACTTGCCACTTTGTTGTTCATAACTTGGTGCTTCTGCTGCCTGACTGACAGCATGTTTTTACAACCTTCAGCTTTGTGGGAATGAGACCTGCTACCTGCCTCTTTAACTGGTTGAATTAAATTAAATGTCTCATTATATGATTACAATGACAGCTCTGGCTTTCTCTGACTGCATTGCAAAGTATTTTCTTGTGTTTTTCCTTTAAATCCTAACTTTCTTTACTCACATATTGCTTGAAGTTTGCTTTTCAATATAACATTGCAGTGCATCAAGAGTTCAGCGCCACAGTGTCAGATTGAAAAGCAGCTTCTTAACAAACTCTGCTCTGTCGCTATACTCCCCTTGACACAAGCTTCATAGATATAAACCAGCTTCAGCAGATAATGCGTCTAACAGGAACGCCCCCAGCAACTCTAATAAGCAGGATGCCCAGCCATGAGGTGAGCAGGATCCACAGTTTCTTTCTTTAGACCTTGCAACAGACAGGCGGGAAGACAGTCAGAACTCAACCGCTTTTCTTGTGACGCAGCTCTTGACTTAGTATACTTCATTTATCCCCATATTGTTCCACAACGAAATGTGTAGAATTATAATGGCAAGTATTTGTGAAAGCAATTGTGGTCAACCCAACAATATTGTTGAAATATCCATATTGACGTATTCGATCAAAAGTAAGCTGATATTTCGATTTCTCCATGTAACCCAGCCTTAAAGCTAAATATCAAATAAAATATACCTTTTTGTTTCTTCTTTAATGAGAAGGCAGTGATGGTGACCACATCATCACGTGGTTGATTTAGACTACTTTGGTCAAGTGGGGTTTGCGGAGCAGCACGGCCTGTCGAGGATTTAGGATGAATTCTCAGTGATTGTGTGTTGGCTGTCTGACACGCTTGTTGCATGAGACCGAACAGTGATTGCCAGAAGTGGTAAAGGCATTTGTATGCTTGTCATTTTGCTCAGTTATTGTTAAAATCTCCTGATTTAAATGTGCTGATTAAAACATGCACAGTGTTATAGCTAGGCTTACTTTTATATACAGTAGTGACTAACTGCACTTCCTATGTAAGACGCTTTGTTCTGTGGTTTCTTTCTTTTTTTGTTGCAAATTTCCTTAAAATCTTGCTTCTCTCAACATGTTTTTTGTGCAATTGATGTGCTTTTTTTTTTTCATTCTAATGATGGAATAACTGCCAGTCTACAACTTAATCTTTTTTGTTAAGAAGAAGAGCCTTTATAATCCCCCTAGGGTTAGGGTTTTGGGGAACGGGCTCTCGGGTAAATATTTTTTTAAACTAAAAACTCCTGTAATAAAACCACAAAAAGTTTATAAAGCCCAGTTTGGACTGTGTTGAAAAATTAAAATAAAGAAAATGCAATAAAAGGGATAGAAGAGAGCAGCGGCTGAAGCACAGAGCTTAGGGTTAGCGTTACTAATTTGTTTAACTGTTAGAAAAGGGAAACCCAGATCCACCACACTGCGATGTGTTTTCCTCGACATCTCGCTGGCAACATTCCTGGGCTGTTAATCATATATTTGCCTCGAGCTGTTTTTAACTGCCTTTGTCCCTCTACAGGTAGTCAATAACCCTGTACAGAGAAACAGCTAGTAACTTTAACTAAAACCTATCAAGTGTTTTACTAATATTTCTAATAAAAAAGGTTGTTTATAACGTCATTTCTGCCTTGGTCAAACAACCCTTTCCTATCCAAGAGAGGACCGTGTTTACTGTAAATTGCAATGATGAGCGTTGTCAAACACAACATAGGGGTGAACATCATTTTTTTCTATCTCCAAAAATGATGGGCCATATATATATATATATATATATATATATATATATAAACATTCAGGCTTATGTTCTCTCGTCTATTGATGGGAATGTGGGAAGTTTGCAGTAATAATTAGATGCCGGTGGCTACATTGAACGGAATCAGTAGCATCAAAATATAGGAGCATTACGAAACAATCCCCCCTGAATGTAGGAGACATGTTGCTGCTAGTGGGAGCTGACATTTGATTTACTGCACTTGGTTTTTTTGCAGGCCAGGAACTACATCAGCTCTTTGCCTCAAATGCCCAAGAGGAACTTTGCTGATGTGTTCATTGGTGCCAATCCACAAGGTAATGCAAGATATCTGCAGTATTGTGTTGTGGTGCCAGCCCTGCTACTTGCAATGAATATATATTTTGTAATTCTAACATTGTTTTACATGATTTTAAAGCTGTGGACCTTCTGGAGAAAATGCTGGTCCTGGACACAGACAAGCGGATAACAGCAGCCGGGGCTCTGGCTCACCCGTACTTTGCTCAGTACCACGACCCGGACGATGAGCCCGAGGCCGAGCCGTACGACCAGAGCTTTGAGACCCGCGAGCTGGTGATTGAAGAATGGAAACGTATGTCCTTATATCACATGGAAAGCATTAATACTGTTAATAAAAAGAACCCTGATTTTGAATTGAACAATTTTCTCATTCCTTACAGGATTAACATATGAGGCGCTGTGTGAATTTGAGCCACCACTCTATGATGAGGACGACATGCAGTAAAGAGCTACCCACATCGGGTCCAGCCTGCGACAACTCGTAACCACCTTGAACATGAGCATAAGTGATAAACCAACCCTCAGACACGCTTGTATCAGAGTGCCTGCCAGCCTTTGTCGGGTCTTTTTTAGCCAAGAAAACATTGTCCACAATTAGCTCCTGTAAGGAGATTATAATCAGCGCAGGGAAAGGAAGAGCTTATCATTAATCTTATTTATAAACCACTAATGTTGATGGTCTGTTGCTGGGAAATGTCACTTCTTGCCAATAGCTGAAAATCATTTTATATTCTTCAGATATTTTTTAATCTAGACTTTGATGACTTGTCACTGTGACACTGAGATGCTGAAACACCTGGACCTATAGCTGTGCTGTTTTGTGTTTTTAAAATGTTCTATTGAGTAATTTATGAAAAAGCTCCTTTGTCCATCAATTGTAAAAGGGATATGCTATTCTACCACTTGCCATGCCAAGCTGTCACATATAGCACTTGGTCACATGCATTTGTAAACTTAATCAGTTATGGTAATTATACATATATTTAAAATACAACTCATAAGGGTTTCATATCTGTGACAGAAGTAGATTTGTTTTTAGGTATTTGAGAATGTGCCCGTTTGTGTAGTCACTGACCTTCAGTGCTCACCAACTGAATTTCACACATTTTAATGTTTATTTTGATAGTTTAGATGCTCCCTGAGACTCTTACAGATATTTTGGCGACACAGAAAAAACGGAGCCTCTGCTGTTTAAAAACTGTACTTTTCAACAAAGCACCTAAGTAGGAAAAAAATATTCAAGGGTACATGCTCTACTCAATATGATGTAAATATCTGTGTGTTATTTTTAAAGAATCAGACTTATTGTGCTTATGTTATAAAGCAATCACTAGTATGTACATCAGTTATAGAATTTGTGTGCGTTTGCGAGAGTGTTTTGTTGGTTTACAGGAAATGTAAGTGTCATGCTAAAACCTATAATAGAAATTCTACATTAATGTGTATGAGAGGGATTTCAGACGTATTTATACTTTGTGGAGGTGATATTTATAAAACAACAATCGAAAGATCCCTTAAACTATTTTCAGTCCAGCAGAGTAACTACTATCGTCAGTCCTTTGTTTAACAAAATAAAGACTTATTTTTAAGAGACATTCAGTTTTTTGTTGGTTTTCTGTTGTCCAAACAACCTTTGATTTACTATTTATTTTACTATTCTAGTGCCAATTTTCTGTGATTTCACTTAATTAATTATTTAAATGATTTTGTGGGTTTTTACTAAGAGACTTGCATATTGATAATGTGTGACGTGCACCACATTTACTTCATGCATATTTTGACTTTAAAGCACAAACATTGACGACTAGGTCTGTCTGTCCTGTTTATCAAAAACATTCTTACACAGAAAAACTACAAATAATAATGAAAAACCTTAGATTGGCTGTAAAATCAAAAATATCTAAGAAGCACTTTGTTCAAAAAGAAAATCTATATTAATGTGTTTCTCAAAGTATCAAATGCTCAATCCACAATTTCATAACACAGGATGCTGACAACATATTGCTAAAATGATCTTCCGCCCTGGTTTTATTATAGACCATAATAACCTCTAACAGAGGTAAAGTATTGTTCCAACACACGCGGGCCATAAACTCAAGAGATAACAGAGCAGAAAGGCCAAGTTTCGTTATGATAATTTAAAAATAGAATAGGATAATATTATTACCATACTATTGTGACAGTGTAAAAGGTCCCTCTTAGTTCATAGCTTTGTCACATTCTTTTATTTACCAATCTGAATGTATCCATGCTAAATGTTATGAATTTGTGCCTGAGAAATATTACATTCAATATGTCATCAGAATTTGAAACGTTTTATTCCATACTATTTTTAATGATATAACTCTTCACACAGTGCATAGATTCATAAAGACTTAATTTATTCGACCATCTGATACAAAAATACAAAGCTAGATAAACGATCATTGCACGCTTACTTACGTGTTTTTTTTCTTTGAGGCTTCGAGTGAGTTTGTGTCTTTTTAACTTTATATGTTGCACTTGCATGACTGGTGTAATTTTTAAGCAGAATAAGCAGTCCTAAAGATACTTTCGCCCTGCAGCTTGTAGTAAACGGATACAAAAGATTGCCTGGTGCTCAGGTGGAGAAGCTCCCCCTTGAGCAAAACGAACCAGTGCGCATGCGTGGAACATTCGATCACTGGTCGTGTAGCTAACAGCTAAGCTACGAGTCCAGCCAACATGGAGAGAAAAGGTAACCCTTCACAACGACACGCCGTACTTCGTAAGAGCAATGATAGCCCGTGTGTGTGTTGACACTGCAGTGTGTGTTCCTCCGCGGTCATAAATGTACAATGTAGCCTCGCTGCTTAGGGTTTAATTGTAAGGCGTCTGTCACGCACTGTGGAGCTGCGGCTAGCTCTCTAGACATTAGCGTTAGCTTCAATGGGACATGTCAGGATTATGTAGCTGCGTTTAGCTCTCCTGCTCTTTCCCTTTACACACAACTAACTAAACCACCGACAATATTTAGCAGTTGATATTGTATGAATAAGCCACAAGCGTGAAATCACTTCCTGATGCTTCCTATCCTTAATGTTACAGTGTTCGAGGGGAACGGGTACCTATGTGGGTCGCCTAGGGATGTAACGTCAGACGGCGATTAGACAGACGCACCGCAATTGTGATTTAGATGTTAGTAGTCGCATGTATGACATAATTCAGTGTATAATGTCCGGGTGTATAAGTATAATCATGATAAGGTAGTGGTACCCTTTCCCTCAGACACTGTCATCCTTTCTTCTTTTTTGTGTGTTGAGTGTCAAGTAGACAACAAACCGCAGCAAGACAATGCAAGATAACTGGCCAATGGTTTCTTTTGACAGTTCTAGCACTCCAGGCGAGGAAGAAGAGAGGGAAAGCAAAGAAGACCAGCAAAAAGTGAGTTATTTTAAACCCTCATATAAAGTCGATCATTATTTTCTACATACAGGCATGCATTAAGTCAGTTTAGTCAGAGGTGGTCTGTTGCAGTTGGACACATGCACATGGTCCAGACGTTCACATGTGAAACTGAAACAAGGGCCTTGACTGCATGCTTGCAATTTATTTTTGGTTCGTGCATAATCCAAGGATATAGAGATGTAAGAATAAGGTCTAGGACTCTGGTTTGATTCTATAGCTTTCCATGTTCTCATTGGGTTCAAGTAAGGGCATTAGCATTATTGATCTGTGCAGTTATTTTAATAAGATATAGTAAGTAGAACGTGCAGTATGCATTGCCTGAAATAAACCATCCAAAAGCTATCTGACTATACAAATAGTTTATGAATGATTGCATTAAAATAATATTAGGGCCCAAAATAGTCCCCTCAAGTGTTGATTTCCTATACTGATGTTTTTGTGTACCTAACAATGTAATAATCATGCTGTCAGTGGCATCCTCCGGAGTGTTACATAACAGCCTGAGCTATATTTAAAACCAGAGAATGAAGAAGCCCACATCAGCCCACCGAAGCATGGTGTTTGAATTAAATCAGCACTACTATTGCATGCAGATACTCACGTCCTGCCAGCATTATCTTTATGGCTGAAACAGGCATCACAACATTTTGATTATAAGACACATAGTTTACCTTTCAGCCAAACTGATGCTCCCCAGCAAACGACCCACCATAAGTATTTTTATTTTCATGATACATTTGACTAATTAGACTGCTGTTTAATTCAAGTAATGATATTTCTTTGGTTCCTATCCTAATTCTTCAATTGTCATTAAAGAGCCCTGACTGAATATCAGAATTGAGAAGATTAATTAGTACAAATTCTGATTGCTTCCTTGAAGTGTATTATAAATTACAAGCAATGCAGGATTAATGAATGAATGCATTTAAAATAAAACGAATAGCACTTACAATTCAGTTGGAATATATTAGTACTTGCAACATGCTTTAACATCGCTGTACTTCAAATTATTTTGCCAGACGTGAATAAGTAGTATTCAGTTTACATGGAGACGAGACAATACTGACCGTTTAGGAATTAATTTGAATGTGGTCTAAGATCTCTTGGCTCCTGTGGTGATGAGCAGTAAAGACTTGTATGACCTAATTAATGAAACCTCAAATGAGAAATGCAACTCATAAACAAACAAAATATAAACCAAATATCCCTTTTCATATATACTACTAGATCAATACACTGTTATTAAAATCAAAATATTTCATATGTAGAGACTGTCATACATTTGCTTAATGCAAACACATTTATTGTGTACTAACACGTACCTCTCTGTCTTTTTAGGTACTAAGTTAAATCCCCCAAATGTTGAGTTTAATTCTAAAAGCTCTTTTATTAAAGCACTGAGAAGACATTTGAGAAGCCAGAGAGATTGACAAGCATCTTGGGTCAGTAGGCAGGCAGATTGTATTTCAGTCCTACAACACAGATACCAGATTATTCAATTTTTTGTCAGTGCTTTTCATTTAGTGTTTGCTGTTAGGATGTGGAGAGAATTTCAAAAACATCTTCTAATGTACCATCCCCAGCCTAGCTTTACTATCCACATTTGTTCAGTCTTCTATGCATTGCTCTCGATCTACTTAGTCTCTTCCATCTTTTAAACCGACATAATGACACAATAATTGTGCTTTGTAATTGCTTGACACACAGGCTTGTTTGTACCCTAATCTCTTTATGATGCATAAATATAAATATGTATGGTAATTTGTTAAAGAGAATCTATTAATACCTAGAACTGAGGTCCTTATCCAACATGGCTTTATATTTTCCTCAACAGGAAAGTTGCAGTGTACACTTAACCTAAAATAGGACTACGTTAAGATTTATTACAGCCAATCTTTTTTTAGACTTGTTGACAACTGCATAGCGTAGCATTAAGAACAAATATACCCTGCAGCAAAGATCTCTTTTAATATTTCAGATATTTGTGTGTGTGATGGCTGTGGAAAGAGGAGTGAGGATCTGTTGCAGCAGGAAGGGTTTGAGAACACATCTTCCGCATAAACAATATATAGATGTTGAAATGCAACACTTGATCATCTTCAGCAGTTCAAAGCCGGGTCCACCTGAAAAATCTTCATTTTCTTCTTATAGCTGAAGTTGTAGCTTATAGTCTCTCTCTCTCTCTGTGTGTTTGTCCACCAGACAACCACCCACTACCAGAGCTCGACAGCTGACCCAGCAAGAAGCCTCACCACAGGAACCCGAGGAACCTGAGGAGATCCTGGGCTCTGATGATGAGGAGCAGGAGGACCCCAATGACTACTGCAAAGGCGAGTCCCTGCCTACTCAGTATTTATACCTGCACACTAGAACCCAGTCATTGTGAATTACCACTCAAGAACATTCTGCTCAAGAGTTTGCAAGGTTTAGGTTTCCAATGTGTTGCAGTGTGAGAAAAAGTTTTTACAGAGTACTTGTCCATGGACAAGTGAGTTTGGCAATTTACTTGTCCGAATACATTTTTCACTTGTCCAGAATGGACAAAAATGTGGGGCCCCTGGAATCTTCTTCTTCGCCATCGTATTTTACATTTTCCCACGGTTTTTACGACACCGCTAACGTAAGTGAGCGGTAAGCTTTTAATGCATCACACATAGGGTTGGGTATCGTTTGGATTTTAACGATTCCGGTTCTGCTTTTCGATTCCGGTTATTTTTGTTTCTTGATTCCGGTTCTTTGAGAGGGTAAAAATAAGTCCCATGACAAACTGGGAGAAAAATATATTTATGAAAACATTAAGTAAAATCTGTATTCCTATTTACAAATCACTTCATACTGTTTAATTTCTTTCGGTTATTGAATACAATTATATAAAAATAATCTCTGCATTGTTTAGTTAGTTCTAAGTGGTGCAGTTTGAGAATGTACAGTTGGCCCAGTCTCCTCTGATGTTACACTGCAACCTGCCTGTGAGACAGAGTCCAACCACACATGTCCAACACATAGGACATATAATAATAATAATAATAATAATGACACATTAGATGTATAGCCTAGAGGCCTAGCGCTTTTCTACAACTCAAAGACGCTTGCACGCTTACACATGTCCTGCAATCAGGGCCGCTATTATTAATAGAAGTTGTTTATTTGCATTAATTATATTTTAATCTTTTTGAGAATAGTATTTGGCAGGAAATGCAGACGTATTCACCTGTAAACGCATACTGAACGACATACATGCACAACCATTTACCTCACTGCATAAAAAAGTGTTGATAATAATAATAAACAGGAATTATATTTATATTATTATATTAGCCTACTTTGTTTCGAAGAAAAGAAAAAAAGTTAACTCCTGTCGGTTGGGGGGGGGGGCCTCATCTCACAATGTCGTTGTGGGAAAGTACACGGTGGGACGTGTACTTTTTCGCACACTGTGTTGCCTTAATTTAACTGAAATAACCCGGTTATCTTAAGCCTGTCTGACCTGTCTTGCCATAATGCATTTTGTCCTCTTCAGGTGGCTACCACAGTGTGAAAGTGGGAGACCTTTACAACGGAAAATACCATGTTATCCGGAAACTGGGATGGGGACACTTCTCCACCGTGTGGCTCGCTTGGGACGTCCAGTACGAGAAAAACACTTTGTGCATTTCTTTACTGCACGGTTTTGTTTTTGAGGCCTGCATTTGGATACAGTTTTAGGAGCAGTTGACTGAGACTGTTGTGGCACGACTTTTACAGTGCTTCCTGTTAGTGAATGTCACTTTCTTTGTGGTTTCAGGGTGAAGAGGTTTGTTGCAATGAAGGTGGTGAAGAGCGCGGAGCACTACACAGAGACCGCAGTAGATGAGATCAAACTCCTCAGATCTGTGAGTTCAATGCACACAGAAGGTTTTTATGCGTTAGGAAGCACAATAACTGTACACAAATTATGACGTTGAGGCATGACACATTTCATGATAACACAAGGGGAACAGGGTCCTTCCCACACTGAAAACCAATACAGACTTTACATAATGTGTGACTTCACATACAGTACTGTGTAACAACACTAGGCAAAGGCTGGTATGTTCCAGTTGTATTACATGACGACACATACACATAAATGCATGCCAATCCTGCATAATGCTGGTCAGTGTCGATCCTTTGATTACATTGTTTTGTCTCTTTGTTCCAAGGTCAGAAACTCAGACCCTAATGACCCTAACCGGGAGATGGTGGTACAGATGGTGGACGACTTCAAGATCTCCGGTATCAACGGAACACGTATCCTTTAAACCAGATATAACAGATGCTTCCTGGATGTATTTTATTGGTTTTAAAGCGGTGTTTACACGAGAACGAAACGGGTTGTATCTGCTACTTTTCTCTTTCGTATAGCCCGTTCGTTCACACGAGGCCGTAACGGAACCGCGGAAACGGACCCCGCAAACGATAACGGGTCCCAAGGTGGATAGATCTGCAAATGGAATGCTCTGGGGGGCCAAACGGCTCCGTGTGTACGCCCTATATGATCATTTCCTGATAACGATGAAGCCATAGCCCCACCTCTCCTGCTCACTGCTGTAGCATGGTCAGTAGCTACTGTCAGTCGCTACTGCTACTGACCATGCTACAGATGTTAGTGCAAAATCTACAGCTCCTCTACCACAACCATCAGCAACAAGTGGACATGGAGAATTACATGAACTACATGTTGCTAAATCCACCACGGGGCATAAACAGAAGGGCAACGATGCTCAGGGGTCTTCTTCGCTGCTTTTGGTGTATTTTGTGGCAGAAGTACAGCGTCACTTACAGGCCCGGCATATGTACTACAGCGTCTCCAGCGCTTACGAGCGGTCTCGTGCCGAAGTACAGCGCCACTTACAGGCTCGGCATATGTACTACAGCGTTTCCAGTGGTCTCGTGTGAATGGACACGTTAAATGAGCCGAATGCTTGTGAACGGAAGACTTTTTTGATAACGAATTCAGTCCGTTTGCGCTCCCGTGTAAATGGGGTCTTAATGTGATCGGTTTAATTGCTTCCTACTGAATAGACTCAAGCCAGTTCATAATCTGAAGAATTCTGACAGGGGGAGGAGCATTCTTCCCTCTGGTGTCAGATTTAGCTGTGAACGCAGGGTGCAAGTAACAAAGTAAACAACAGGTGATGGGTGTACCAAATGGAAACTTGCGTGTCCCAAACAGACTTCCCCCCCCATCACAACACTGGCTGAGTAAGATCCTCTGAATGCTTCAGGCAGAGCTGTAGCTGTAACCTGACACCCCCAACAACACTGCAGTGTTTGCACTCCCATGACCCATTGTCTGTTTGCAGTGTAAATAATGCTAATAACATTCATGTAGGTAAATGAGCAGAGGGCCCCAACATGTTGAGATAACACTTTTCTTCAGTTGTTTTATCTTAACTGCTGTGATCTTCAGATGTCTGCATGGTGTTCGAGGTGTTGGGGCATCACTTATTAAAGTGGATAATAAAGTCCAATTACCAGGGCCTGCCCCTGCCGTGTGTGAAGAGCATCATAAGACAGGTAACTTTAGACCCTCAGTGTTGCTCCTTTTCAATGCCTGTGACTCCTGATGGAGGTTCAGATGTAGCTTCCGCTCCATAACGAGAGCCAGGTAGCCTCCAGGCCGTGTGACGGGTGGAAACTTGTGTGAAACATTCTGTGTTTCCAAGTAACTTGTTAAGAAACAGTGATGCATTATACAGACATTGCCACAAAGTATTGCTCATTTGTAATGCTTTGATTATTTATTTTATATAATTATTCTACCTGTCATTTGCCCATATTTCTGTTCCTATGAGGCACTTGTATATTAGCCTTTTATTCCACATATTTTAACTTTGTAAAAACCAAAAGTGACATCGGGAAAACAGATATTAAAATATTTAAAAGAAAATTCTCTGTTCATTTACAGAGTACAGTTAACCTTCTACAATCCCAATGTATTATTTCCCCAGGTGCTTCAAGGCCTGGACTACCTGCACACAAAGTGTCAGATCATCCACACGGATATCAAGCCGGAGAACATCCTGATGAGCGTGGATGAGCCTTATGTCCGGAAGCTCGCAGCTGAAGCCACCGAGTGGCAGAGGGCCGGGGCGCCTCCTCCCTCCGGCTCAGCAAGTACGAGACAAACACATTTTCATATTCAAATGTACACTCCTGAGTTCAGTTTATTAACGCTTTTGATATTCCCTTTTCAGTAAGCACAGCGCCTGCTCCAAAACAGGTACAACCATTTGATTATTTGTTTTTTGCATTGCACATCAACCTCCCACATTCCTCACAAATATAATACTATATCAACTACTATCAATAATGTGTTCATTCCTTACAGGTAGTAAAAATGTCCAAGAACAAGAAGAAGAAGTTAAAGAAGAAGCAGAAGCGTCAGGCAGAGCTTCTGGAAAAGTGCATCTTGGACCTGGAGGAAATGGAAAAGACCACAGAGACACGAGACGATGAAGAAGAGGAAGATGAGGACCCAGAGTCTCCAAAGGGACGGGCCTGCGCTCCTCTCAGACAGGTGTCTTATCTGGAGCTAGGAGATGAGGAAACTGAGGGTAAGAGCTGACATCATAGGAGTTATACGTGCTTCTGATTATATTTTTTATATTGTTGTTAGGGTAATATAATCCTTGGTATGGATGGTTTGAAGATAAATGTCGTCCGTCTTTTCCTGATGCTTTCAGAGAGCAGTGAGAATGCAGATGTCATGAGGGTGGGACCAGAGGGGGTGTTGGAGGTGAACTGTAACGGCCATGTGCCGGTGGAACAGAGGCAGTCTCAGTGGAGGGACGAAGACAAACACAATGGCAATGCAGAGCCCAAAGAAAAATGTGCCAGTCAGGAGGAGCAACACGAGGAGCAACACGAGGAGTCTCCTGTTCACTTAATCTGCAACGGTGTGGACTCTGCAGATCTCAAGGAGCTGAACACGGACAGTGAAGGCAGGGGAGCTCACAGCAGCGGATTACATGGGAGACGCCTCCCTGCTGGGATGGAGGACAGAGGGCTGAAGCAAAGCATTCTGCAAGAGGAGGGGGAGGACGGGCCCGAAGATGTGGACGGTCAGTCAGCTCAATTTGTTCTATTATTGCACAGAAGTTTATTTTTTCTTTGTCTGGTCTGCCTTGGGAGTTTAAAAAGCCTCAGCTATGTGAACTTTGAAATATTGATTGTTACGCTGCTCTTTTATTGGATGTTAAGACCATTCTTATCTCGGTCTCTCTCCCTGCTCTGACACAGGCAAGCTAACTGCTGGATCCCTGCTAGTTAACCCCCTTGAGCCACTCAATTCAGACAAGATCAAGGTCAAGATTGCAGACTTGGGAAACGCCTGCTGGGTGGTGAGTAGACTGCTAATGACCTCAGGGATTTCCTGATTAGGGACACATGCGGTGTCATCTAGCTTCCAAAATAGAAATACCCTAACCATCCAGCGCTTTGATTATTTGTTGTAGTGATCCAAGTTGTATCTCTTTCTCTCTCTCTCTCTCTCTCTCTCGCTCTCGCTCTCTCTCTCTCTCTCTCTCTCTCTCTCTCTCTCTCTCTCTCTCTCTCTCTCTCTCTCTCTCTCTCAGCACAAGCACTTTACAGAAGACATCCAGACACGGCAGTACCGGTCCTTAGAGGTGCTGATAGGGGCCGGATACAGCACACCGGCCGATGTATGGAGCACTGCCTGCATGGTGAGAGATGACAAACTACTATTGCACTGATTCAACGTCAAAAGTCCAATGTATCTTGAAATGTGAGAGTGTGGCAGGTGTTGCTAGGGAGTAGATATATCCCTTCACATAGGGCGTCTCATTTGTTTATGATGTTTGTGTTGTCTCCTCAGGCCTTTGAGCTCGCCACAGGGGACTACTTGTTTGAACCTCATTCTGGGGAAGATTATTCCAGGGATGAAGGTATTGCTGGGACTTCCTTTTCCTTTTATCCAGTTATAACTGCACAGCATTAGATCTATATTTAGTAGTATTTCTCATATGTATGCTTCACTGGTAAGTCATATTTGGTTTTGGTGAGGGCTGTACCGAATTATTTCAAATTCTTTATGCGTGTCTTTCAATTTCAACCTGGTATTTCTGCACAATAGCAGATAAAGATCAGGCTACACTAATATCTGCGTATGATTACTCCAATAAGTCCAGAGTGTTGTAATCATATCCACAATACACAATGTTTTTTTTAATCTTGCGTAATAGTCTGCTTCAATCCATTGTTGTTTGCATTCAGCCTTTCAAATACAAAGGAAGATGAATTAACCTTGAGTGAATAAAAAATACATTCGGTACAGCCCTAGTACTGGGGGTCACTTTTAACATGTATTGCTTCTGTGAAAAGCTTCCTGATGTTTTTTCTGCACAATTGGCTGTCATTGGTGTTTCATTGTCATCATATTCTCAATTCTGATAAGATGTTCACAGTAAGCATGGTAAGCTGCTGGGGCCTTTAGTCCAAGTTATTGTGCAGTTAGCATAATAACTTGCGGCGCTCTTTACTTTCTCCACAGTGTTAACACTTAAATGACGTACTCATTACAGTGATTTGAGATTCAGAAGCCTCTAATGTGAACGATGTGATGATGAGTGCCAGCATTCCTGTGTTTATTTCCTCTAACACTTAAAACCACACTTCCGCTGCACTGGAGACGGGGCCATCTCTCCTTCCCTTGCTCACCTTTTCTCCATCTCCTCCTCCTCACTCTCCATGTGTCATGTTGTCATCACGCTTTCTGTATGTTGATGTTGGCTGACGCTCAACTTGATGTTTCTGTGCTGACTCGATCTAGCCCAGGCATGTTAGGTATGATTCAACCTTTTAGTTTATTGGCACTTGCCCTGCAGCTGTGAATCTGCTTTCTCACCCAACACGAACACATGTTATTGCTTTATATTCTTCCAATGCTTTACTAATCCCTCATACTGAACCAGAGTCTGTGGTACAAGTCTTGGTGTGTTTTACTTGGCTGTACTTTATTATTATTATTCAGTTCAATAGTTGGTGTTCCGACATGAAAGTGAATGGCCTACATGTGTTTAAAGTTTGTAGCACTAGCTTGTGATGTGAATAGGCGAATGTGCTTCTTTTGATATGAGGCTGTCATCATCCATTGTTCCTAATACATTGTTCGACATGGCTGTTTGACATTTCTCTCTGACCCCCTCTCCCATTTTCCATTTCCTCCTCTCTCCAAACTGTTCCCCTATGACTCTCTGTCTCTCCTCCTCTGATGTGCCTCATTTCTAGACCATCTTGCTCTCATGATTGAGTTGCTCGGTAAAATCCCTCGTCACTATGCTCTGAGTGGGAAATACTCACAGGAATACTTCACCAAGAGAGGTACGAAACCCCTCTGTTTGTGGCTCGCTCTGGGAGAAGTGGGTGACAGGTGAAGGGGCAAGGGTCTTGTCAGCACACCTACCAAAGCTGTTGGAGTGAGAAGGCCAATACAAATGAAAGAAATGAACACAGACCAATACATTTAACTTTGGAATGGACATCAGACAGCGATTCAAGTGTCAGTAGTTTAGCCAAAGATTGCCTGGCAGAGCTACACTCGGTACCTCCTCAGTTGTAGCCAGATGCCTTGGCTGGATACTCGGTGCTGTATTGATCTTCAGAGGGGGAATTCTCATGACCGCAATGGGAGTCATTTGCTTGAAGTGTATCCCTTATTTATAGGCCTGAAGTGTGTATGAAATGACATTTCAGAGAATAAAGTGGCATCCATGAGTGCAAGTGTTCATACGCCTTTATAACACTGTTAAAATGATGGAAGATCTTGGTAAACGATCTCATCTAAAGGGATCCCTGGCCAGAAATAGTTTGACAGTCCGTCACGTTCAGGAGCAATTTTGCAGGGCAGATGGCTGTTCTCTGAATCCTAATCTCTATGCCTGCAACCCCTCCCAGCTGCCGCCCACTATGGCACAGGGTCTTGTCCAGGTAACCATTTGGAGCAAAAAAATCTATTAACACACAAAAGATGAAACTGGTAGAAACTACTGGTGTATTTTAGAAAACACTGCCATAACCTAATATGGGCAACTGAATTTGTAAGGAAGAATAAACATTTCAGAATGAGTATTTTCTGCTAGGCAAGGTGTATCATTTTACCCTGTCAATATGGGAATTTGGTTAGTAAGTTGGGTTGCCTGCAGTGACAAAGCTGAAGCTATAGATTATTGACACACTGAAATGGAGAAGTTAAAGAACGTGCAGCTCTTTAATGTCTGGTGGCCATGCTTGATTTCTATCTGGAGGTCAGTGCACCCCGGCCTCTTCCACAATCTGGCCCAAATATTGTATACACGTGGTAGTGCTGTGAGCCTGACCTCTCTCTCCCTCAGCCCTCCACCCACACCCAGAGCGGGCCTGTTGCCAGGACACCGTCTGACGAATCTGTTGTGTGTCTTGTCTGTCTTGTTCCTCTTTTCTTTGCAATCGTCTGCCGTGTAGACCATATAGCGCTGATCATTGAGCTGCTGGGGACTGTCCCACGCAAACTCATAATGTCCGGCAAATATTCCAAGGATTTTTTCACCAAAAAAGGTAAAACAAAGAACCATCAGCGTCCAGATTAGAGAAGGTATCTGCCTGCATGTCGTAAAGATCATGCCCAAGAGCCACTTTAGTATTTGTACACATGTTCTCTGACATTTTGAGAGGTTTCTTTTGTTGTTAAGACATTTACAACATTGATATATCTCTGTATACAGAGGTGGGAAGTAACTAAGTACATTTACTCAAGTACTGTACTTGAGTACCATTTTAAAATACTTGTACTTTACTTGAGTATTTCCATTTTATGCTACTTTATACTACTTCACGGTAAATGGTGTACCTCTACTCCACTACATTTATTTAATACCTTTAGTTACTTTACTGATTTGGATTAATGATAATCATCTCTTAAATCAGACTTAAGGAGTTACACCTGGAGTAAATTCACAAGCTACCCTACAAAGTCATTAAAACCCACTGCACCTTTACCAGCTTTGATAACAATTTAATGATCAATAATTATAAAACATATCATATGTATTATTCTGAAATGGACCAATCTTCACAGTGACTACTTTCGGCATTTTAAGTATATTTTGATGCCAATATTGTTCTACTTTTACTTGAGTAACATTTTGAATGAAGGACTTTTAATTGTAACAGAGTATTCCTACACTCTAGTACTTCTACTTTTACTCAAGAACTGAGTACTTCTCCTACCTCTGACTATATTGACAGCTAATAAAATATGACATGTATTCCATAACTCGATGTTCAACGGTGTTTTCAATATGAATGTGAAATGGTGGTAGTGCTGTGTTCCTGCATGGCTCTCTGATGTGTCTGTGTTGCTCTGCAGGGGATTTGAAACACATCACCAAGCTGAAGCCCTGGGGGCTCATGGAGGTGCTGGTGGACAAATACGAGTGGCCCCGTGAAGAAGCTGAGTGCTTCACCGACTTCCTGCTTCCCATGCTGGATCTGATCCCAGAGAAGAGAGCCACGGCCGCAGAGTGCCTGCGTCACCCCTGGCTCACCCTCTAGTGGACACCTCCAGCCACTGCACCTCCCCCCTCCTCCCACTCTCTCCAGAGACTGCAACAGATCACTTTCCAGTTTGGGCATATCAAATGAATATTTATTTCTCTTTTTTCCGTTGTTTTTGGATTTCTTATGTTGTTGTTATTGAACTAATGCTTCTGTGTATGTTTGCTTTGTATTTGTTGGTTCTTCTCTCGGTGTGATGACGTTAGGACTTCAGTGGATAATATTACTTTGTGGTCATGTCGGCTCCAACCTGCTGTGCTCTGTTCCTCCACCCAACTAAGCAATCCTGTTATTGTACTGCTAGTGACTCATCCTTGTTTGTTACACTCCTGCACTAAAACCCAAACAAATTAAGGATATGTAGCCTCTCATTCTGTCCCCTTAAAATGATTTGCTGTCTCTTCTTTTCTTGTGCATTCTCATTAGTGCTGTGTTGTTTTTTTATGAATAAGTTTATCTTATATTACACATGTAAGGTATACATTTTGTATTTGTAAAGTAGGCGTAGGAAGTTGTACACTGGGCTAACATTTACGCTGACTGTGGTTTCTCACTGAGACATCCACCGTCTGATAATGTTATTTAGCCATAACAAATCCATTGTCACCTGGTACTTAGTGAGGTTAGTTAATTATAATAAATGAGGTCTTTCATTCCCATGGGAGGCTGGTATTCTCATACAACTATTACACTTCAGGAATATAGTGTTTTAAAGGTTTCAACAAGACAACACGTTAAGAAGCCCAATTTAGAGGAAAATAAAGTGTATATATCTGTACCAAAGAGTTTGCCTTTATGTATATTACAGTTATGTACAGTTTTTAACAAATCTTATATCTTAGCTAAAATTATTTAGCTAGGTAGTTGTGTTTTAATAAAGCATATGGAAGAAGTGTTCGAGTTCAGTCGTATGTATGGCCAACTGTTCAATAATGTCACTGTTTTTACCATAGCTATGGTGAGACCTGATGTTATGTAATGGTGTCCCAAATTGATCATATCAAAGTAACCTATGTATCTATTGAGCTTAGGTAAAAACAAACTTTAGTGTCAGATTCAAGAACATAGACTTTGTGTAAACTGTCAATTTACACACCATACAATAAAAACAGACGTTCATACAATACAAAGTGAGTGTGTCGAGCTTGTTTATTAGCTGTTGCACATCAGGAACAGAATTACAACGCTTCATTGTTGTCTTGTTTGTAAAGTGAACTGACAGCTAGATTTCAGTAAAAAAGGTCACCTAATGCAGTCAATGCTTGTTAATTGCATCCGCATCACACTGCCGTCCTCAGCGTCCGTGTTCATCAGGGGTTTGCTGAAAAAGCGGGAAAACTCGTGAAATTATTTATTTATTGGATTACAGACATTCTGACTTTATTGCCTCCCAATTAGCTTACAACTGACTCACAGTACTAACCAATTCAGCTAATATTTAGAAAGCTTTGGTAATATTTGTGTTTTAGGCAAATTTTAAGTTCAAAATATTTGAAGCAGCATAACAAATGTATTGTGTGCTTGCTTACTGGGAACAAACACCATGGTTTTCTTTATTTGACATACTAAAAAGTGCAGTGAAAAGGCAGTGGTGGAATGTAAGTATATTATTGACACAAGCAATATACTAAATTACCTTTAGGTACTAACTAAAGTATTTCCATGTGTTGCTTCTTTGTACTTCTATTCATCTTAGAGGGAAATATTGTACCTTTGGTTCTCTAGGTATATCTAAATGCTAAATTAAGTACGATTCCAAATGCAGAACATTTAATTGTAAGAGTTTACTACCTTGTTGTGGATATACTTATTTTACCTTATTAAAAGATCACATCTTCTACCAATGGTAAAAGGCCTTCAACACAGAATTCCCACATCCCAAACTAAGCTTTTTCCCCCACAATCGTCATCTGTTTTTATTACCTGCTCCTCCCTCCACCTCAAAGTTGTCTGGCAGCAGTTTGTCCTGCCTGTTTCCCAGTGTGAAGGACAGGAGCGCCAGGAGGAGGGCGTCCAGGATGCTGATGATGGCCAGGATGTAGGCCCAGCGCACCGTGCAGTTCCCCAGGCTGTACTTATCCGTCCTCTGGCCACACATCCTCTTCACCTCCGGAGAGTCCCAGCCGTCCGGGTAGATCATGCAGCCCATCACCATCAGCAGGGCTGCGGGGGAAGGCGGACGGTGAAAAGGTGCAGCCTTGCAGTAATTACCCCTTGAGTGCTCTCACTTTGCAAAAATAATTTTAAAGAAGTTCTTCTGAGCCCCCTGTGCAGAATAAGGCCAAACGTACAGCCCCATAAAGTGCAAATGTTTCATTTATTTATGGCGCAGCAGCAAATGATGCTCAGCGGGGCCGTTTGCATGATGGACTGTTAGGAAAGTTCCTAAATGTGAAATGCTCTTCATTGGCTAAAGTGTCCTCTGAGCTTTGCCACAGTTGCAACATGGGGCCGTGTATTATCATGCTGCAACATGAGGTGATGGTCGTGGATGAATGGCACAACAATGGGCCTCAGGATCTCGTCACGGTATCTCTGTGCATTCACAATGCCATCAATAAAATGCACCTGTGTTCGTCGTCCATAACATACGCCTGCCCATACCATAACCCCACCACCACCACCATGGGCCACTCGATTCACGGGCAACGGCTCTGGTGGACATTCCTGCTGTCAGCATGCCAATTGCACGCTCCCTCAAAACTTGCGACATCTGTGGCATTGTGCTGTGTGATAAAACTGAACATTTTTAGAGTGGCCTTTTATTGTGGCCAGCCTAAGGCACACCTGTGCAATAATCATGCTGTCTAATCAGCATCTTGATATGCCACACCTGTGAGGTGGGATGGATTATCTCGGCAAAGGAGAAGTGCTCACTATCACAGATTTTTTAATATTTGTGAACAATATTTGAGAGAAATGGTTATTATGTGTATATAGAAAATGTTTTAGATCTTTGAGTTCATCTCATGAAAAATGGGAGCAAAAACAAAAGTGTTGCATTTATATTTTTGTTCAGTGTAGTTTGTATTTAAAGTTCACACACCCCTATATTTCATTTACTGTATTTTTAAATCCACCACATTGACTTCAAAATGTGTAGTTAAAAGTTATTGTTAGTGTTTGTTCGGGCCTTCAGGTGTCTATGAGAGCAGACCAAAATACATATTTCTAAAACTAATCAGATGGTCTGAAGCACAAAGAGCAGAAATTATCTATTATTTCACAGAATGCAAAGATTAGAGAAAAGTTTTCTTTTTAAATACACAAATTCATGCAACAAACTCTGTTTATTATCTTCTTTCTACAGCTCTGTTAATTGTGCTAACACATTGCTCCATCAGTTTTGAAAAATGCAACAATGTGCTGACAGTTTAGGAATTTAAAAAAGTACTGTACAGTGTACACAGATATTTTGTTGATAATATTTCTGATAATACTTAATGTGGCTTGTTTCCTAGTCCCCGGCGTGTTTGAGGTGTGAGTTTAGATCAGTTAACAACAGCAACACCTGATCTTGTTACATGTAACCAATCCTCCATCAGAGGTGTCAGAGTCTGAAACGCAACCCCTTATTGGCTTCACTGTGCAGAACAACACATCCAGTACACACACACACACACACACACACACACACACACACACACACACACACACACACACACACACACACACACACACACACACACACACACACACACACACACACACACACACACACACACACACACACACACACACACACACACACACCTCCGTGAAACCAGAGAGGTGAGAAGACGAGTTGATCAGCTCACACTCGTAAGACTGCTCTCACTCATCCTTTAGTTTAGACCCACTGAGGCTTTCCAGAGTCATGGTGTTCAGGTGCTTAACTTTAGTAAAGCTTTGAAAGGTTTTATCGAATGTGTCCTTTCATGTCAGAATGTGGTCTTGATATGGACAACAATATGCTGAAACTATGGTTTTATATAGTATTAAAAGTGATGGAATATCTTAGAATTCATCATGGACTGTGTGACCTTAGACCTTAACTCTGAATATGAAAAGCAAAAGCCTCTCAAAGCATTCATCAATACTTTTTGGTACTATACAGTATGTCTGTAGAAGCACAACAATAATCTGAGGATATTTCAGGGATGAGTACAATGTGATCATGATAAATAGGAACACAAATATAGGTTCTGCATTCAAAAAGTACAAGCAAAGTATAACTAACACAAATGTAATTGTGTTATAGGCCTGATCATTGTGCAAAAGGACTATAGTGTTGTTTCATTAACCCTGGTGGACAGAAACTAAGTGCATATGTATTACAGTTTTTACTCCACTACTTATATTGAATAGCTTGAGTCACTTAAAAGATTCACAATATTAATACAAAATCTAGCCTGATCAACAACATATTGTATCATGTATTAATATACTGCAGGTTGGCATGGCTTTATTTATCCTTTTGTGCATTTTACAGAAACAGTTCAACACAGCTCCACCTTTACCAGGTGCAACATTAAAGTTATCAACACCTCAATGCATCAACAATTACAGTTCAATACTATCATATATTTACGTAATGGATTATTGTGCTTAATGTTGGTACTTTAAGTATGTTTTGATGTTTTATGTTTGAGTGCAAGCCTTGTTACATTTTGTAGCCTATAAGTATATATATATATATATATATATATATATATATAAGTACTGCACTATTTCTCGATAAATAAAATGTGTTACTTAGCACCTCTATCACAACTAATTATTATAACTACAGGACTTGAGGCCAGTTTCACCTCACCTGAGGCCAGCTGCATCCACGCGCAGATCTTGTACACGTTCCCGGCGTTGCAGAAGAAGAACAAGCTGAAGCAGACCATGGTGCCCACGATCAGCAGCATGGAGGTCCCCACGAAGAACAAGGCGGTCCTGAAGGCCGGAGAAGGGATGGAGGCGAAGTCCAGCACGCTGCCTTTGCACACGAGCTCCGAGGTGAGCGCGTTCCCGATGCAGTAGTGGAAGAGGCCGAAGTACCCGGCCTGCGGAGTATTCACGCTGTCCCCGATCCAGTACGGCTGGATGAAGACCACCATGGTGATGATGACGAAGCAGATGGTGAACACGGCCCACATCACGCCGATGGCTCGAGAGTTTCTCACATAGTTGGTGTGGTAGATTTTAGCAGCCTCCTGGGCAGGAAGCAGATCCATGTTTGCGAGCTTCTCTTAAATATCTCTTAAATAGTCTTCTGTGAACATTTTCCCACAAATGTAACTACATCCACTTATCCTGAGTCTTTAAACGTGTTACACCCAAAGACACAAAGACACACACACGCCTGATGATGTGGCTGCTCTGCATTGAAATACCTGGCTCAGGAGCAGCACCCTGGACAGCACCCTCACCTCTTTAATTAATGACGAGCCTCTGACGTCAGACATTGGGTAACTTAATGCTGTCTGTAGAATCGAAAAAAAACACGATTTTGTCATTACAAGATTGAATCGAGCCTAATTTTGTTTACATCTTTCTTGGGTTTAGCTAAACTTGCAACTGTCGTGTTGCTGTTTAGGCAAACACTTAGGTTACTTTTGGTACAAACTCATAGACGACCACAACAACTATCAATCAACTATAAATGTTTTTAGACTGTACTTTTATATTCTCATTGCAGTTTTACTGTTTTGTTTTGCTGAACAAACATATTATTCTCCTCTTTTGACTGAGTTTGCTGAGGTTTATGGATGATGCAGGAAGCTTAAAATAAAGGTCTGCAGATATCAAATTCAATATCCTTCTTATTGGAGAGCTGCTTATCTTGAAACCTGGAAACTGCCAGTGGCAGGAACACAATAAGGATTTTATTTTGATGAATTAAAAAACCTCACACAGACACAGGTTATAGATTTGGATTGTCATTATAGAGGTTGGGGATTCAACAACCGTGAAGTCTGAAGAGGATTAAAAATGGCACGGATGTGCAAAAACTGACATGGGAGCAGTTTCAAAACGCACAGCACACTTGTGTTTGTCAATGCAGCTGGTCTGTGATGCTTCATACTAAAGCAAAGCTCTGTTCTTACAGTCACTGCTGTTCAGGAGATATTTTTTTCCATTTGAATTGCCCCTCTGTGGGCTGATAAATGATCGTATTTAACACCAGACGTTTTTAGTCAAAATAATCGAAACTCATTTGCTGCAGTCCTATTTACACATTTCTCATTCTTAATTGCACTTGTGTTGGCATGTGTGTCTGTGAAATACAACGGCACATATGGTTTCACTTGGTGTACGTTTCTTTTTGTGTCATGTTCTGTTATGGATGACAACTCTGGCTTGAGGCTGACAGGGGGCAGCCGGACAGAGCAGGCCACCATCTGGACCCTTCACCCTGTAGTCAGTGCTCATAACAAGGAGCTTAAGGGACTATACGTGACAGTCTGCCATGTGTAGAGAAGTATTCAGGGGTAAGCGGTTGTCCCACATCTCCCACGGGCTCCCCGCAGCGCAGAAGAGACTGTCAGAGAGGGAAACATGAGAGAGAAGGAGGGATGAGATGGTGAGGAGACTCTTAGATAAATAGACTCATCAAACTCAAGTCTGTGGTGTGATGGAGGGAGAATGTGGGGGAGCTGCTTTTGAGTGCTTCTCTAATTAGTAATCCCTGATATATGTGACAGCCTTTGACTCTCTTGTCAAGATTTCAGTCAAGCGTGCTGTTCTTCAGAGACGCAGAAAGCCAGCATCTGTGTGGGAAGTATAGAGGACAGACAGTTTGTCAAGGCTTCATGCACACACAAACACACACATATTTTTACACTTTTAAGAGGCTTAACTTTTTTATTTGGTCTTCATTTGTTTTCTGAAATAAAACCTTGTTTCAGACTTAATTTAAAGTCAAAATAATGGAAGCCTGTAGTGGTATAAAATCCACAAATCCACTTATGTTGCTCTCAGAGCCTCTGGTAATCAATGAAAAATATAAACCTACATCTGTTTTTCACCCAGAGCAGCGCTGCATTATTAAAGCAACCAAAGGAAGATGATGTGATGACATGTGATGTCTTAGGGTTGATTGGCTGTGTGAATGGCAGATATGAGCACAAGGTGGAAAATAAACCCTTTCTATTTTACAACCTTTGTTCCCCCACCACAGGCGGGATCTGGCAATCGCAGAATAATAAAGACGCTAACAGAGTTACCATTTTCTTCATTGTTTGTTTGAGTTAGAAGTGCTATTGACTGCTGAATATAAAATTCAAGAAGCATTTCTCTTTCACTTCACAGAGGAGAATGAAAGGTTGTTTGCTTTGGTCTTGGAGTCGTTTCTCCAGCTGTCACCAGAGCTTACACAGAAATTAAAGTAGTAAATGGTACACTGTGTAAAATACCCGAAATGTCCAGTCTTCTCTGATGGAAGCACTTGTGAAATGAGAATTTTTACTTATGAATACTAAGGGTAAGATTTGCTGTTTATACTTACGTAATTTTGATCTATGTTACATTTTCAAGGTTCAACTTTTAATTGCAATGGAATATTTTACATTGCCGTTTTGCCCCTTTTAAGTGAAAGATCTGAAACAACAGTCAAACAGTCAAATAAGCACCCGAAGCTCCGAAAAGTGTTGTTATTTCAGTAAATGCACAATTATTTTGGAGTATACACAACTTAAACAAATAATTACATTACATTGCATTTAGCTGATGCTTTTATCCAAAGCGACTTACAATAAGTGCATTCGACCAACAAAATACAAACTTGAAGAAAACAGAATCATATAAGTACATCAGGTTTCACAGAGCAAAAACATTTCAAGTTCTACTCAACTGGCTTTAGATAAGCCAGTCCTTTATTAGTATATAAGTGCTTTGTTAATAGTTCTATCGCTCGAAGTGAAGTCGAAAGAGATGAGTTTTCAGTCTGCGCCGGAAGGTGTGTAAGCTTTCTGCTGTCCTGATGTCAATGGGGAGCTCATTCCACCATTTTGGAGCCAGGATAGCAAACCCACGTGTTTTTGCTGATGGGAACTTGGGTCCCCCTCGCAGTGATGGTGCAGCGAGCCGTTTGGTTGATGCAGAGTGTAGTGCACGCGCTGGGGTGTACGGTTTAACCATGTCCTGGATGTAGGAAGGGCCAGATCCATTCGCAGCATGGTACGCAAGTACCATTGTCTTGAAGTGGATTCTAGCAGTTACCGGAAGCCAGTGAAGGGAGCGGAGGAGCGGCGTGGTGTGGGAGAATTTAGGAAGGTTGAAGACCAGACGAGCCGCTGCATTCTGGATGAGCTGCAGAGGTCGGATGGCACATGCAGGTAGGAGCCAGCCAGGAGGGAGTTGCAGTAGTCTAGGCGTGAGATGACGAGAGCCTGGACCAGAACCTGCGTCGCTTTCTGGGTCAGCTGGGGACGCATCCTCCTTTATGTTGTAATAATAAACTGAAAGAGTAAACACTTTAACAATGATATATATTGGTTCTTCCACATATTAGAGTCCCACGAAAACACAGGAGCACAATTAGATTACCACGAAGTGCACGAACCCACTGAAGTGAATCTGAGGATTTCGGCTCTCTTGGGGCCCCCGGGGCTCTTTGTCAGTTCTTTGCGTGTTTGGGAATCCCTTCTGCGTATCCCCTTTATCCAGGCTATATTCTGTTGCCCAAATGTGGATTTACTCAGGAATCTAGGTGAAAGAAAACTGGCAGAAAATCAACCCAAATTCCTGTCTTCAGACCTATGCTTCAGACGTGTGTTTCAAGCATTTATTGAATAGTAAACAGTAGAGATGTGACAGAAAATGAAAGCTATGCAGGAGTGGAGGCCACACATCAAAGCTAGCAGCTGAATGTTTTACCTTTATCATTACAGGGTCATTGTCTTAGAACATAAAGCCGACAAACACCCAAACAATACATCAGTTTTATGTCTTGAAAACAAATGACTAATTATTTATTAATGTGACAACTTTAATGGGTGCATAATGGACAACCTAAGGATCTGCCACCCAAACACATTTTGTTGGAGCCACAGACTTATTCAATCCAAAAGGACGTAGGTGGTGGTTCTTCTATCGCATGAGTGCCTTTCTAAGCAAAGTTGGTAGCAGAGCTCCTCTGTCGTCTCTTTCTTAGACCGCAGGGAGTCAGGTTTGTTTATCCGTTTGTTCAACTGATGTTCAGAGACGTTAAAACGATCTGTGCAGAAAGATCACAAGCAAGATACATTTGAAGAGGGGTGCATGTGAATATATTTTATCGGACTCTCTGCAAACTGAAAATGACAGAAACCAAATAAAAGGTGAGTTTTGTAGAGTGAATATTTATAGGTTTTGGACTTTGGACAGAAAAAAAGAACAATTTGACTATACTTACAGTATTGAACTATAATGAAATCTAAAGGAGAAGAGAAGGATTTACTTTACATTTAGAAGGTTTTATACTAAAAACTATTTTCAAATCATATCAAACTGTATTTGTATGGCTCTCTTTATACACAAAATGTAAAAGAAAGAGCTTCACACACTGAAACCAAAAGCAGAAATAAATACTACCAACACTACTAATAGCTAAGCCCAAAACCAAGAGCTTAATAAACCAATAATAACATTTTTAAATATATTGTGAGGCCCTTCCTCTGTTGCACTGTAAAATGCCAGCTATGCTTTATGTTGTTTTGCCAGGCCTAACCTCACACAGCTAACCCTGGTCAGGTGTGAGGGGTCACAGGTGTGAGGGGGTGTGGCCTCAGGAACAGGGAAGATACTTTTTGGGGTGGGGCTAAAGGAGATGTTTTTGGAGGGAGGGGGTGAAGTAATGGCATCCAGCAGCTAATTTAGCTAACTGTTAGTGTTGCACTTTATCCATCTGAAGTGATGAAGGAAATGACAACTGTTGGTCAGAGGACTGGACATCAAACCAAAGCAGGATTACCAGGTCCTAACATCCGGTGAGTTTGATTCTTCTGTTATGTAGGCACTGTACTTTTTCCATTTAGGTGATTTGACATTTTTGTTGGAATATGCGATCTTTTTACAGTTTTTCTCGATTGCTAACACACTAACATTATACATAAAGCACAATTTTAAGTGACACTCAAAGAGCAAAACATCGGCTCAAATCTCCAAAAACGTTTTCAGCTTTTCACACAATTTGAAAATCAACATGGCACTTTTTGCAAACCACTACACACGTTTCTCCACGTAAGACACAGGCATTTGACATAAAGTCACATGTTAGCTGGTTGAAAACACTGCTATTCAAAATGCCTCACAGATGGACCAATGATCAAGAAACACGTTCCACCTGACCAAACACCTGATAGCATAATTGTTGGCTCATCAATCAGGATGTTAGCACTATAAAAATACTTTCTTACAGCAACAATGGAAGCCAACATGGAAGCAAGAGGAAGAGCAAGAGGAAGAGCTGGGCTGAGAGTGAGAGGAGGGAGAATGAGAGGTAGAGGTAGAGCTGGATGGAGAGGACATGGACAAAGAAGAATACTCTCTAATGAAATGAAATGTTATCAACCATGGTTTGACGATGAGAGGCTGGACAGAGGGTTCAGCCTAATCTAAACCGATGTACTGTTGCCTCTGTAATCCGGACACTTGGTCTTGAAAACAGGTTAGTTACCTGTTTTTATCTCTGCATAATTCATGATATATCAGTGCTTATATCTGTTGTGTGAAACGTATTTACTTCATCACTGTAATTGAATTGTTGGCATGTTGCATACTATAACTGGACAACAATCCTGCACAATTTACTGTGGTAAACTTACTTTTATGCAACACAGACACTGACCGATCACTATATCTTTGTTGTTTATCTGAAGGTCTGAGAAAAAAAGAGGTGCAGGTGGAAGGCTAAGGATTTCCAATGACCAGTGGCGGTTCTACAGGGTGGCAGCTGCCACCTCAGAAAAATGCCTTGCCACCCCAGCTGCCACCCCAGTTGGCAGCTTTGTTATGAAAGAAAAGTTGTGGCTCATCGGACATTTATGAGAGAAAATCTCTAATGTCCGAGTGCAAGTGAATGCAGCACAAGACGCGCCTTGTAACCCCACCCCCGACCTTGGCGCGAGCCTGGAAATATGATTGGCGGCAATTTCATTTGAACGGGGGGACAGCGCAAAACGAGAAGCTTTGTCGTTTTGAAGGAATGAAGTATTTGCAGTCTACAATGACAGAGAAGAGCCTGTCAAGTTTGGCTGCAAGGCAAGTCAAGTTTATTTATATAGCACTTTTCTGTATGCGACAATTAAAAGTGCTTTACAAAACAAATTAAAATACTTTTTAGGAATACATACAGTAAAAACACATAATGGCATTTTACAACAGGCATTACAAAGCAAAGATAATAAAAATAAACACCACATGTATACAATACATGTTTAAAAGGCATACTGTAATTGTTAGTCTCGATTTAAAAATAGTAAGCGTTTCTGCGGACGTGCATGATTTGGATAGTTTGTTCCAGATTGTCGGGGCATAATAGCTAAATGCTGCCTTTCCATGTTTTGTTTTTACTCTCGGAACCGATAGCAGACTGCGGTCAAGCCAGCCTCCACTTGGGAAAACACAGTCAAGTCAGCCCGCACGTGATATTGGGGTGCGCGAATATTAGAAGCATTATGGTAAAATCCCAGCGCTTACTCGGTCAATAACAAAAGCACCTATAAAAACAAACCAAACATATTAAATTAAGAAATATGTACTATATAATGTGATCAATAATTATTTAAAACAAACTACGTATAACTACCACGAGTAAATGTAAAATGTAAGGAGTTTCAAAATAAAAGTCCTTTGAAATCTCATATTGAAATCTCATATATGAGCTATCAGCCCTGTGTTTAGATAAGAATAAAACGAAATCTCTCCCTGATGCAAGACTCATCTCACTGCAGGGTGATAGAAGGACACCCCATCTACTCACCCAGAAAAAATCAGAACATTCTGATGTGGAGTTTCAAAATAAAAGACCTTTGAAATCCCATATATGAGCTATCAGCCCTGTGTTTAGATAAGAATAAAACGAAATCTCTCCCTGATGCAAGACTCATCTCGCTGCAGGGTGATAGAAGGACAGCCCATCTACTCACCCAGAAAAAATCAGGACATTCTGATGTGGAGTTTCAAAATAAAAGACCTTTGAAGTCCCATATATGAGCTATCAGCCCCGTGTTTAGATAAGAATAAAACGAAATCTCTCCCTGATGCAAGACTCATCTCACTGCAGGGTGATAGAAGGACACCCCATCTACTCACCCAGACAACATCAGGACATTCTGATGTGGAGTTTCAAAATAAAAGACCTTTGAAATCCCATATATGAGCTATCAGCCCTGTGTTTAGATAAGAATAAAACGAAATCTCTCCCTGATGCAAGACTCATCTCACTGCAGGGTGATAGAAGGACAGCCCATCTACTCACCCAGAACAAATCAGGACATTCTGATGTGGAGTTTCAAAATAAAAGACCTTTGAAATCCCATATATGAGCTATCAGCCCTGTGTTTAGATAAGAATAAAACGAAATCTCTCCCTGATGCAAGACTCATCTCACTGCAGGGTGATAGAAGGACAGCCCATCTACTCACCCAGAAAAAAAATCAATTCTTTGGCCGACTGGAAGCCAATGTAGAGATTTCAGAACCGGACTGATGTGATCCACTCTTTTAATGTTAGTGAGGACACGTGCAGCAGCGTTCTGGATCAGTCGAATAGTCCATTTAGCTTAGGAACCTTCCTAAAGGAGTGAAATGACCCGGAAGTCCCTCAGTGGCAGCCATGATAAGTGCCGTTCGAATTCTCTAGAATGATGAGAATGATAGGAAAGGAGGTTTCAAACTTCCTTTATAACCTCCTTTAGCTTAGGAACCACTGGACCTCCCTAACCGACAGGAGAAGCGAAAATGCTGCCCCACAATGCATTGCAGCCGCAGCATTTGCCGTCACTCAACAGTCGGCCGTTCACGGAAACAACCGATTATGACCGAGAAATGATATCATGAAAGTTACGGTGCTTATTAAGCATTTTAAAACGTATGTGGTAAGTTGCCAAAGTGCTTTTTTCTGAACGTTCATCAGTATTATAATCAAAAAGAGAAATATGAACATTAGTTTTTACTGAAATTATCAAATAAAGTCAACATTTCACAGTCTTTACTGAGCTGTGTGGGGTTTGTTCAACTTTTAAAAGATGTTTGAATGGTGATATACACAGTGATAGATGGTAAGGACTAATGTTTATAATAAATACAGTTGTATTGATTTTAAGATATTTTCATACAATCATACGTATTGGGATCATTTGTATTAATGTGGACCGGAGGGAGAGGGTGACGAGCATAAGTTTCACTTTCCTTTTTTATTTCAATTCCAACTTTGGTCATGAAGAATATGTTTCTCTGTTGTCCACGTTCATAAAGCATAAAACAACAGCATCAGAGCACGATGCAGAGTCTCTAGATGAGTTTACAGTAGTTTACATGTTCTTATTGAACATCCATGTTGTAGTCCTCTGTATAGAAAACTGTAGTTCTCATTCATAACACTCCGTTCGATGTCTCACTATGGGATGCGCCTCATCGCGGAGCAAACAGAAGCATCAATCTCATTACGCCAATCCTGATTGGCTGGTGATCTTTGACGTCAGCGTCAGGGGAAATCACCCCCTATAAGTAGCCTGCGCCCCACAACGCATGCGTCATTCAAACACCTCTTCTCGCTTCAGAGCACATCTCTAATGGTAGCCGGGCTAGCTTAACAGTCCACAGACTGAACCAAAAGCAAATTTTCGGTCAACGGGCGTTAGCCGGCTACCCTATTCTGCCTCGCAGAAGAGTATAGTACTAACACACCAGTTAGTATTATAATCAACCTCGCCATTCTTCCTCAGGAATTAAGGTAAGGTTTTGATTGTTCAAGCTAGCAACACACCTGCTGCTAGCTTGTTTTTTCCCTCACTGCCGACACCACGGTAGCGAGGACGGATTTTTTACTTTTTTCTTCCACGAAGGAGAAAAAGGATTAAAAGGATATTACCACACCAGGTAATATTCTTTGAGAAAAAAGATCCACACCGTCCTTTTCTACGGATTAAAGACAGGTTGGGAACAATTTTTTCTCTCGACGTACCAGTTACGAGCGGGTCCTCTTCACGCCACGCAGCGTATAAGATGGACGCCTCTCTCCCTCACACCAGAGGAGTCAGGAACTCGGAGGCTCGGCTCTGCGGCTGCGGGTTGAAAGTGTCAGGCACAGACTCACACCAGATCTGTTCGTCCTGCCTCGGGCTGGAACACGCCCAGGAGGCCATTGACAACCCCGGCTCGTGCGGGCATTGTGCCCGCTTCACTATGAAGAGCCTCCGCCGAAGGTTAGCACAACAAGCTAGCCTGTCGGGACAGGACCCCCTCATGTCCACTGGTTTGCCGGCTGGCAATCAAGACACGGGGGCGTCCGCCGCAGAGATGGAGCCCCTCACTGGGTCGGTCTGGGGCTCATCGGCAGCGGCAGCCGCAGAACCGGAATCCCGCGCCATATCAGGCCGAGACCCGGTGGCGGCAAGAGACGCGGGAACGGGGCCCCATGCTTTACCAAGCTGGGGCTCCCGGCTGGACCTCACCATGGTTTCACCCACGGAAGATGTCCTAGAGTTAGACTACATGGAGGACGAAGAGGATACCTCTGAGTTCCTCCTGTCTGACTCGGATGAGCAGGAAGACGACATCTTCATGTCATCGGCTCAGGCTGCAAAGCCGGGAGCGATGGCTGCTCTCCCGGGCGATAGCACACCAGCTTCGCCCTGTCTAAGCATGGACCTGCAGGCCGTGTGTCAGTGTCTGTCTCCAGGTCGCTTGTGCCCTTATGGGACCTGGCAGTGGTTTTAAATGGGCTCAAACATGAACATCTGTCACTCAAGACAGTGCTGTTACTGGCCCTGGCATCCGCCAAGCGGGTCAGTGATATCCATGCACTGTCTGTACATCCCTCATGCACTCAGTTCGCCCCAGGGCAAACGAGAGTTGTTGAAACCCAACCCTGCCTTTACACCAAAGGTGGTTGGTTCGTGTACCCCAATTGACATTGAGGCATTTCCTCCGCAGCTGGTTTCCTCCGGGGAGCAGCAGCAGGATCTGTTGTGTCCAGTCTGGGCTTTACACACATATATGGACAGATCAAAAGAGCTTCGTCTTAATGACCAACTCTTCGTGTCCTGGGCTAATCCTCACAAGGGTAAGCTGCTTTGGCCTATACGAGTCAGAATCTGCAAGCACCTTCGGGTCTGCGGGCTCACTCGACTCGGGGCCTGGCTACATCCTGGGCTTTGTTCAAGGGTGTTTCCATCCAAAACATCTGTGCAGCGGCAAGCTGGTCTTCGCCGCTCACTTTTGTCCGCTTTTACAGGCTAGACGTCTCCGCTCCAAGCGTGGCCCGAGCAGTGCTGGGCACCTTGTTGAGTCGGGACTCCACCTGTTAAATTCTGGTTGATCGGTGATCTTCGAGATAAGCTCGTCTGGCAATACGGGAGCTACAATATCCCATAGTGAGACATCGAACGGAGTGTTATGAATGAGAACCATAGGTTACTTACGTAACCCCAGCGCTCAGAGTAACATGAAGTGAGATGTCTCACCAGACGGCCCTCCTTGCTATGGTGAAGCGAGAAGAGGTGCTTATTTTGAATGACGCATGCGTCGTGGCACAGGCTACTTATAGGGGGTGATTTCCCCTGACGTTGACGTCAAGATCACCAGCCAATCAGGATTGGCGTAATGAGATTGATGCTTCTGTTTGCTCCGCGATGAGGCGCATCCCATAGTGAGACATCTCACTTCATGTTACTCTGAGTCCTGGGGTTACGTAAGTAACCTATAGTTTCCATAGTTTCCCCACAGCAGCAGACGCACATTCATGACGTCCGCTGGCGCATCATAAACACGTCGGATAGTGAAAGTGCATTCGGACACCCTACCCCTACACCCTACCCCTCCGTTTGCGCGTTCACGCGGAGGGTCCGCCATATTGAGGGCTGTTCCAAAGCAACAAGTGTGGAGGGGGAGTGGGCTATCAATCCCTCAAACAGCGAGTCTGCAGCGGTGCTGACTTGAGACAGGTCTCTACCTGACCGGAGTCACGCTGTGTGTCCGTCAGGAAACACGCTGTGGACAAGTAGTTCCAGCAAACATCCACTGATAAACTGCGATATTAACAACCTCATGATGACCTCATATGTTTTTAACTTAGGATCAAACCTGTTTTTAGTCTAGAAAAAGGTAAATGTGTGCATTTTATTATAAAGTTGTGTATATTTACAGACCGTTGCAAAAACTAAGAAGCTTATAAACATCAGGTTTAAAACTAAAAGAGCTTTGAAACACAATGAAAGATGTTTGGAGTTTTATTTGAGTTATTCATTTAAACTTTTTGTCTAAGAGATGCTGATTTGAAACCGTTATTAGATACAGTTACGGCATTTCCTGTTTCTGCCGGAGAGAGGGGAGGCCGTCCCAAAGCTTGCTGCCGTATTTACTCCCTCCATCTGACAGGAGGGAGCCTCGTTGAGCTGCGAGTGTGGCTACAGACGGAGTTCACTCCATCACGGAGGGGTAGGGTCGAGGGAGTGGTTTGGGATTGGGCCGGATTCTCTAAAGTACCACAGTCTCTTCTCCTAAATCCTTTTGAATTCTCCTATCCACTATCCCTTAACCCCGTGAAGTTTCACTCAGAGGTCAAGGAATAGGAGATAGGGTTAGAATTTAGGAGCTGATCTTTGGATAATCGGAACGCAACCCTGGTGTCAGTGAGACATCATCTGGGCAGGGTTAGGGGAAGAAGGAGAATATAAACTCTTATAATCACAGCTATTAAGATTAGAACACTACTATTGTTGACAATCAATCTATACAACATGCTTTTGTTCATTTAAAAAAACATTGTTTTATTAGTACAGACAAATTAAGACTTATTTAAATATGAAATAATATGATTAAATTACATCAGCTATATATAATTTACTTGTTAACTTACTAATGTAACATTACTGGGGGCTAAAGGAACAGCTTCATCGTATTTACCTGTCCTCTTTAATTCATCGCGGACGGTGATCTCCAAAAAAATGTAAAATGTAAAAGTAAAGTTTCTGGATCCTTTTCAGCTGAGTTAGAATTTGCTAGCAGGCTGCTGGAGCAGCGCAACCGAACAGTGCGTATCACGTGACGTAAATACGAAGCCCGGCTCCGTAGGCTAGACCGTCTCATTTCGTAGGCCGCTCGGTCCAGCCTACCCGGTCTACGTGGGCCGGGTCCTCCGTGGACCGTGTAGGCTGCGTACCCCGAAGGATCCAACCCCTGAATTGAGACCCGGCCAGTAACTGGCTGGAGCGCGGGCACTAATTTAGCACGGGCACTTATTTTGTGAGCGCGCTCAAGCCAGTTACGGAGCGTCCACACTACAGCTCCAAAAATAGCTTGGAGCTGGGCGTGTCTGGAGCTTGGGGATTTTATTCAAGCAACACGACCAACAACCAATCACATGAATCTCCCGCCCCCGACATACAAAGCAAAAACCCCCGGGGATTTTATGCGAGCAATATATATATAAACTCCCCAAACAGGCGAAAACCTACCAGTTTCCCCCACTGTCTCTGCCACCTCCCTCCATGCCTGGTTCCTCCGGTTTGTATCCCGGTAGGTGAAGAGGGTCTGGTCATACAAAACCGGGTGATTCGCTACGGCGATAGTTAGTTTCTCCTCCGACTTTTTTTGAAATATAGAAATGAACGGTGGGATATCTCTCCCAGCTTAGACGCGGTTTGATTGGCTACAGCTTCAGCTGTCAGATTTTGGGAAACGGGATTTGATTGGCTGGCGCTGGCTACTCCGGCGTCTCAGAGACGCCTCGCTCTGCTACCCACAATTCAGTTCGGCGAAAAAGCGCGGCTACGTGACGTCACCCCATTGAAAGTGAATGGGCAGAGTGGAGCAGATTGGAGCTTTCGACGCTGTCGACGCTGTAGTGTAGACGGGCCGTTACTGTGTGGTGTAAGGTGAGGCACAGATGAGCTCTGCCTCACCTCAGAATGCGTCACCCCACAGAAACTGGCTGGAAAGCGGGCCCTAAGCGCATGCCTGCACCATCTCACTGTATGTCACCAATGTAATTTTGTAGATCTCTTTATTACATTTATCCTCGCCATCCATAGTCCCTAAATAACTTATTTCTCGTATATGATATTTAGGCTCGCTGGTCTCATCATACAACGGCAATGAAAAAAGCACTAGGGGAGGCAGACCATAACCTCTGCCGCACTGAAGGGGGCGCAAGTGAGCCCACAGGTTCTTGTTGCTCCTGTTATTCTACGCAGGGATGGTAGACGAACAACAAACTAGACTTTTGAAACTACAGGAAGATAAGGAGGACTTTTGCAAAAAAGTAATAGAGATTGTTGTCCAGAAGGATAGCATGGACTTCATCTTCAAGTCAAGGTAAGACCACAATTGTAATGAAAATGGGATCTTACTAAGAGAGAACAATCCAATATTTAAATTGTGGGTAGGCCTATCCTTTTGTTTAAAATGAATTGAAGCATCAGACTAAAAAAGCTTTTGAAAATAACCGAATATTTCGATTAAGGTCAAAATATAATATTTGTAAATCTGACTCTGAAAGAGTCAGTGCCTCACCAGCCATGAACCTCACCGCACGTCACTGAGTTATAGCGTTTTGTGAAATGCTGTGGTGTTTCCTGAAATGCTTTAGTGTTTTGTGAAATGCTGTGGTGTTTCCTGAAATACTATTTTGACTTGCACTTCAGGGCCACCGTAGTTTTGGCTTGTAGTTTATGTTTTTGGTGTTATTTTAGTTTTTTGAATTGATTTTTTTTTAAATGCTCTCATCACTCATAAGCTTTTCAGTGCTATATTCAGTTAGACAAACCATTACATTCATCTCTGTTTCCTAATAAGCTCAAAGATGTATTAGAGTTTCTGAATTGCAGTTTTTATTGGCCAACATGCTGGGACCAATATCTCTGTAATAGGCTCATTATATATATTTGTATGCTTTAGTAAATATTATAGTTTCAATATTATCATTGTTTCCCCTTAAACAGCGTCATGCCATCAAAAGCCAACAATATGCAAAGCATCAGGGGAGATTTAATTGAACAATTAGTTTTCATTGTTAATCCAATGAATTCAATAATAATACATAATACAGAACTTTATCTAATACTAATCAGTAGGCAAACACATACTTTTACCATTCATCATTTTAACAACTTTACACTCAATGAATGCTGGATGTAACCTGGAATCCAAGCTTTAGTGAAGGAGTGTATATGTTTTGTATACATGGCAGACTTGCACAAGCAGTTTAATTGCAGCAGTTATTAAAATGATGTCTTTGAGTTTTCACCAGCTAGGACAAATCTGCAGATTGTCACTGCTTTTTAGGTGTTAATGTTTATAAATGTATTCAGTCACACACTACTAAACCTCTCCTGCTCCTTTGTAAATGGGTCAGGTCTACTTCCTTGGTTGATCATATTTCATTCCATAATCCAATACTAGGTGTGTGAGCTGTTGTAAAATGGCCTGTGGCACTTCTAATAACCTTGGCAGCTTTATTACATTTGGCCAACTTTCATCAAATGAGCGACATGCTTATTCCGTGATGTGATTACAGCCTGCCGCTGAGGCGGGGAGCAGAGTGCATCATAATGTTTTTCTGGAAATGTGACAGATATTCTATCATCATAAGATTTTTAAAATGATATATTTATATATTATTCCCTAATGGTATGTGTCTCATCTTCCTTCCCACCTAAGTGTCTGCATGTCTTTGTAAAAGATGCTTTGGATTCATAACAAACAAGCACTCCGGTAGATATAGAGGCCGATGCCAATTAGAGATTAAGACGTTTTTCATTAACCATCTTTAAAACTCACGTATTTGAGGGACCCAGGGGAAGGGTGATGGCCGAGCATAATTAGATTTACTTAGTCTTTTCTACTTTGTATTCAGTTTAATAAACCACTCCAATCAGTATTCAGGAGGGCAAAGTCTCTGTATCCATCCCTTCATTTCTATAGTGTTAATCTCACCGGCTCTGTGCATACTGTAATATCCCTGTACACACTCCCTGGTGTTGCATCAATAACCTTCACCCTCAGCTGTGCTGTGGCTTTTGTTCCCCTGCAACAACAATGTTTGAAGATAATGAGCCCTTTGAGTTTAGTGCAGGTGTTGTAATGGCTGCTGAGGCTCTGCCCATGAAAAGAGATGAGTACCCACATTTCTGTGCTCCTCAGCCTTCTCCTCTCTGATGGCTGACACTGCACTAATATCATCTCTCCTTCATTACTGCACCGCAGCTTCTTGGATGCTAGTCCAGCTGGTTCTTATGTTGGTTTTCTTTCATCCCACCTCTGTTAGAAACGCCATGTTTTGGCAGCCTATCCAGAGCTCAGCCAGACAGATCTTGTTATCTCAGACGGAGAAACGAGCACAATGTGCTTTCACACCCTCAGCGACCCAGCAGTGCAGTATTTAGGATAACTGTGAGGCATCTGCAGAGGAATTCTTGGAATGTGTGATTGGTGTCACACTAATGAGGTTTTTCCGATCACAGATGTCCTGATTTCATGCTATAAATAAATACATTAATAAAACACAGAAAAAGCCTCAAAGTGGGGTTTCTCTCTCTTACTGCATTGATGATAAAAAACTTTTATTAGCCACTATTGTCCAAGAGGGGGCAGTATACCATTAAGGGTAGTGAGTCACTTATTAGCATGTATGCACACAGGACACATTAAGAGTCTGCTCCTCCCATACATCTTCTGAAACAGTTTCGACATTCCTGTTTATATGATATCTTTTCATGCACAGTCACTTGCAATAGACAGGAATACTAATGTTCATAACCAAAATTACCTTTATAGATTCATTTCATGTTTGTTTTTGTCTTGCAAGGTGTGCCTGTGTTATCTTTTGATGTTGAAAAAGACCTTAAGTGTATTATCTAAATCCTGTGGTGTAATGTTCTTTGAAGAGGCTTCTCAATCCTCCAGACTGACTATATTACAGTTTTTCTCGATTGCTAACACACTAAAATTATACAAAATGCACAATTATTTTAACTAACACTCAAAGAGCAAAACACCGGCGCAAATCTCCAAAACTCTAAACACGTTTTCAGCTTTTCACACAATTTGCAAATCAACATGGCACTTTTTGTAAACCACTGCACACGTTTATCCACGTAAGACACAGGAATCTGACATAAAGTCACGTGTTAGCAGGTTTAAAACACTGATATTCAAAATGCCTCACACATGGACCAATGATCAAGAAACACGTTCCACCTGACCAAACACCTGATAGCATAATTGTTGGCTCATCAATCAGGATGTTAGCACTATAAAAAGACCACAGGTGAGTACTTTCTTACAGCAACAATGGAAGCCAACATGGAAGCAAGAGCAAGAGGAAGAGCTGGGCTGAGAGTGAGAGGAGGAGGAATGAGAGGTAGAGGGAGAGGACGTTCAGAGGGTTCAGCCTAACCTAAGCCGATGTACTGTTGCCTCTGTAATCTGGACACTTAGACTTGAAAACAGGTTAGTTACCAGTTTGTCGCTCTGCATAACTCATGATATATCAGTGCTTATATCTGTTGTGTGAAACGCATTTTCTTCATTACTGTAATTGAATTGTTGGCATGTTGCATACTATAACTGTACAACAATCCTGCACAATTTACTTTGGTAAACTTACTTTTATGCAACACAGACACTGACCGATCACTATGTCTTTGTTGTTTATCTGAAGGACTGAGAAACAAGGAGGTGGAAGGCTAAGGATTTTCAGTGAGGCACAGGAAGCAGCAGTTACAAACTGGGTTTTGGCAAACAATGCATCACACTTAGAGAGATCCATAGTAACTAGGTGCTAAGATGCATGTTGCACAATGTTATTTTTGAATAAAATGTGATTTCTTTCAACAACTCATTTGTATTTCTTTATTTACTGTATTTCTGTAAACTCAAGCAATCTTTCTCTGCAGAAACCTCTATGTGCAGAGCATAGCCCATAACAGATGAAAGTGCTTTAGAGTATGCTCAGCAGTGTTGGGTGGTCAAACCATCCAGTATTATGAATGAAGTGTTATATTTGGTGCAAAAGTTTGCATTTGGTAAAGTGTATGTAGTGTTGAGTGCAGTTCTTCATTTAGCAGGAGAAATGAGGTGTTTTGCACTTTGGGTGTGTGGTTTTGTGAATTGTGTTTAGTGTTCTGAGAAACTGAGCAATTTAAAAAAAACGTGTGTTAGCAATCGAGAAAAACTGTAATACACACCATCGTTAATCACATTGATTTTCACATCCAAACACCTTTTAAGTCTCTCAGTCAACCCCTCCCTGTGTTCCTTTCTCGTTTTGGATTTGTGAATCATGTGTTTACTCTTTGGATGTCTCGCAGATTCTGTGATTGCAGCCCAGCGTGTGTGTGAACAAGAAAACAAGTGTGCGATGGGGTCATCGTTCAGTCCTTCTGACTGAATCCCTGTGAAAACACTGCAGCCGCCTCGACCAACACAGCTGCTACCGGTGGGACGACACCAGCTTCATTTCCGAAGCCGCACGCACGCTGCATGCGATATCAGGGAGGGGTGCAGGTATGCAAGGACACGCTTGGCAAGGAGGCATATTTATCTCAGAGGGCGAATCTTATTCGTTTTCTTTCCTAGACCTGAGACTCTGAACCTTCTCTATGTATACTCCCACACGTATAATATCAGAGGCCCTCCAGTGATTAAAGAAAACACACCTATAATTTCAATCATGATGTGCTGCGCCCTTTTGAAATGTCGCCATCAAAACGTCTGTCGAGTGCTGTGAAACAGAGGCGAGGGCAGCCGCTCACAGCACTCGTCTGTTTGTGGTTTGTCATGTGTTCCCTTTTTGATTGTCACCGCATGTGTCTGTGAGGGCGTTTTGTTTCTGTCAGTGTATGTGTCAGTGAAGCTCCAGCTGTTATATAACGTTGTAGCAGAAGTGATAGGAAGGAGAGTCTTGACAGTAACATTTGGTGTTGCAGTGGTATGAGAGCAGTGGGGAAACTCTTGCTGTTAATTGGTCTGTGAAGGTTTTTTACTGCAGATTCAGCCCACTCTCCATGTCCCTCTTCTTCCTCTGCATTTTCACACCACAGGTAATAAAGGGGTTTTCGTTGACAGCATTAGTTCTTCTATGTCCGTGTCCCTAATCCATACATGTATTCAGCCTATGCGACAAAATATTCAGCACAATTTGCTCTTACCATACAAGAAATCAGTGTATTTCGACATGTGGTTCCCCTCTAAATGATGCAATACATGCGCTGACAGATGTCAAACAACCCAACTGAGATTTGAATAGGGCACATTCCATATAAACATTCAGCCAAGTGCTTCAAATAGCAATAGAACAACAAATTACACAATTACACATACAGTATAACAAGTCAATTAAACAAACACGAGAATGCTAAGAAGCTTTAGAAAGAGGCTGCCAGTTTAAGTGATAATCACGGTGGGAAATGCACTGATTTCTCTTTTTCTGTCTGAGAGTTGGTTGAGACGGTGATAGCTCTCTCTCTAATGTCTGTATGGTAAATATTAATAAGAGCAAGAATGTGGTTATCTAAGCAGTGCATAAAGACTGGAAACAGCCAGCCATGCTCTGTCCAAAGTAATAAACAAGTATCCTGTTTAATTTGTGTAGAAACGATAGTTTGTGGTTTCATGAAAGTTAGGTGCTGCACTTCTTTGAATCTTGGTGTCACTTTGAGGTTGCCATGCAGATTTTGTTATTGTTGGGCAAAGCAATAATAGCTTGACAAGATATTGTTATGAATCAAAAGCTCAAATTATTCTTTATGTAATTGGCAGTCAAACATATCGTTGTTGTGATAGTTCTGACTATTTGGACAGTTTCCCACAATGAATGATGAGGACATATTGGAATTGGCCCCTTCTTTACTCCAACTACTATTAGTGAGATTGACAGAGTGCTGAGTTCACCAGTTATACTCATAATATACTGATATTACTATGGAGTTTGTAGTCAGCTACTGTATTACTGGTTATAAAAACCCATCCAATGAAAACAGTTGGGCTACATTGAATGAAGATTAGGCTTGTTAGAGGCTTTGACTGGGCCACTATGTGTAATGTTCTGGCATCACTGTGCTTACAGTCTTTATGCTAACAGTTAACACGTTTCTGGTTCCATCTCTTAGAAAGAAAATAAGCCTATATGTTGGGCAAGTCCTTTTTGAAAAGAACGTTTAAATGTTTTCTAAGATGGTCTCACCTCCATCTGCAATTTGTTTTAATGTGCTACAGCTGTGAGTCGCTCCTCGACCTCTTTGAGCACTGCACTGTGGGATAGACGTGCCCATAAACGGCACACTCGAAAGAGAAGTGCATTTATAAAAGACACTGATATATGTAATGTACACACACACACACACACACACACACACACACACACACACACACACACACACACACACACACACACACACACACACACACACACACACACACACACACACACACACACACACACACGCACGCACACACACACACACACACACACACACACACACACGCACACACACACACACACACACACACACACACGCACACGCACCCTTCTTCTTCACTTTGAAGAAGGCTGCTCAGATGATCCAAACAAACACTATTTGCATCAGACACTGATGAAACAGAGACTGGCGATGATGCCAGTTTATGTAAACGGCCTGTAATCCTGAAAGAGAGTGCCTGGATTGGCATTAAAAAGCATTTGCTGGGAATCCAATAGTGTTTCTGTTCCCTTATTTCAGATTGAATAATATTTGGAGCTTTAGCGTGTTCTTTAGTAAAGCTTCCCCTTACCCTGGAAGTACAGTTTGTTTTAACTTCTTGGCCTGATTTATTACAGCAATGGAGGTGCAGGCAGAAAACACCGCCTAGTTTTAAATCACTTCACACTGCTGAGCATTTAGCCATTAACTGTTTCTCTTTTACCGCCAAAGAAAGGACAGGTGCTCCATCACATAAAGCAGGGGCTGCGGCAAAACACTGGACAGCATGAATGGGGGTATAAGGACTTTATCTGGAGCTTGCTGACCCAGAGCAAGTCTTCAATGTTCAACTGTCTGTTTCTTTTCAATCAGAGACATGTAATCTAGTTGTTTGAATTTCTGCATCTCGGTACTCAATCCTACATGTTGCTTAAAGAAACACCAACTGAAGAGATGTCTGATTTTCAAAGAGGGTGAAGAGAATGAATTGACTTTATAGGCTCTGTTTTTGATGGACTTGTGAACTTGCATCAAGTGTATCTAAATAATGAGTCTCCACACTCATGATGGAGATTGTAAAGATTTTATTTGTTTCCGCAATAAAACAAAACAGCAGAAAAATACAACAACAAGACATAAAAAAGAGCTTGTGCAGATGAAAGAACCCCCTGGGCCTACAGGAGAAATCATACCTCAATGAATATCACAAGCAAACACAAAAGTCATAAAATCAACAAAGGTTGAAGCGTGCTCCTTCCTCTGTAGGCTGGTTAGATAGTGTTGTCACTTCATGGTGGCAGCTGCTGGTGGTGCGGTGTTATGGAGTAGCTCGGAGGGTTAAAGACTGCTGCCGGTAACGACACCTCAGCAGGCCTGTGTGGCTACCCGCGCTCGCCACTGATGACTTTTTTTTCCCAGGCAGTGATAACATCCCCGGGCTCCTGTTAGCACATGGAACCCATCAACTCCTGAAATCAAGCTGCTCCTGTAATGAGGAAAACCATAATGGCAAATCCTGCTCTGAGCATCCTCTGGTTGTGATGGCTGCACCAGAGGGCACGTGCGCAGAGAGCGGGCTGCTTCAGCTGGCGAGCAGCCGCTCCTCATTATCTAGATGTGAGAGTGCGAGGGGAGAACAACGCACAGGGTGTGTAGTCACATTAATCATACTGTCACATATGTACAGGTCTACTCCAGAGACACAGTTCATGGCCTCGCATGCTGATGCTCTGAGGATGACAACAACTCCTTTCCTTACTTACTCGACACAGTGGCATTTAAACACCTATCCTAGGACAGTGGTACCATATCATTTTCTTCTTTCCTGGCAGTTACCTTTTTGATGATTTTCGTGGGTGTGTGCTGTAATGGTAGTCCTCTTTTGCAGCTCCCGCTCCGCGGTGCTTCCCTGCACCTGATCTCTGTGTGGGAGGAATCCTGATATGTGTCCTCAGTGAGCCATTGCTGGTGCCCGCTGTGATTCTTATCCTGCAACGCTAACATATCACTGCTGTGTATTCATTTCCACCCATACTGCACACAGTGCTCAGGGGGAAAATGCAATGATTTGCATGGATATAGCTTTGAGAAAACACTGCAATGAAAGTCCCTGCCGCCCACATTGGAAAGCAAACTTTGATTAGGGGTTGGAGGGAAAAAGCTCCAGGCATGGCAGGGGCAGGAGGCTGCAGTGGTGCAGCATTTATGATTGGACCCGATGCTTGTTGAACAAATAGATGAGGTCAAATTCCTTTGGGAGGTGTTCGCTTCTGCTGTCCCCAAAGGTCGTCTCCCCCATGGTGGTGATCCGACTCTGAATCAGTTTTTATTAAGCATCTAAATCATTCGTATTTCATTAAAGATGAGCAGTGGAGCCGCTGAGTTTCAGAAAACACAAACTAAATTGCTTCAGCTGTATCCTGAGGTAGAATGATTTGTGGGCGTGTTGCATGAAGAAGCTGAACTGGATAACTCGGAGGATGATGTGGCAAGTGATGAACAGATGATTTCTTTTTCAAGCTCCCTGCCTCTGAGGGGATTCAATAATGATCTTTTATTGATTGACGCTGGATATTTTAACGTTTTTAGGCAGCAATTATTAAGGGATTTCTTGCAATTTGGCTCCTAAAAATAAATGACATCTCCCTTGAGACTCGCAATCTATCACTGTCTTTGTGAGAAGAATTCATCTATAGATCTCCATAGAGCTGAAGATGTGCTGAGTCCCTGTGGGTTCATCAGTAGGTGAAAATGGTGTCCTCAAAAGTAGAAGTCTGCTAGGACCTGCCTGTTTTCTGTTGCTTTTGTTTTTCTCGCTGACATTTTATATTTTTTAGCCTTTGAAGATTTTCAGACCTTTCTTTTTTTCACTACACCCTCAGGCCCGTCTGTTTCGCTCAAGCGTTATACTGGACAAATAACAGGTCTCATTTTCCAGGAGAAAATGTGTCTCTTTCTGTTTTTGTAGTCTTTTGACGGTACATAATCATATTTTTGGGGGACTGTCTACTTCCTTCCCAATTGAACTTTATAACTCATGGAGTCTGATCTTCGTTGCCAAAAGCTTATACTTGGGAGGGATTTCATACTCGTAAATCAATTTCATATTGAAGAGGAGACTTGACCTCAATGAAGCTGCTGAAAATAACCTGCAATTTTAAAGGTCGATCGACCAATTTTACGTGTCAAATTCAATTTACTGTGGAATAGTCAACATTATCGCCAGACAAGAATGTTAATACTGGATGTTTGTGCAAAGCCCGGTATTATAGTCAACAACAATGTTCTTTTTTGTTTTGTCAACCTTCAATTCTGGCTTGTTACTATATTTATCATACAACGTTTGGGAAATGAAGGACAGGGATTTGAACATAATTCAGGAGGTGTAGACTTCAACTGGGAGTTGAACAGCTGTATAATGTCGTATGTGGCTCTGGACGAACCCTGGAGAAAGTTAATTGGCACGACATTACGGTTACTTCATCTTCTGCTTGAGACTACAAACTTTTAACTGAAATCCTGAATCACAAAGTAGGCGGACATTGGCCATAGGTCAACCAGACAGGGTGGATGCACCTTGGGAGGTTTTCTGTGTTTGTTACCAATGTTATTGAATCCCTTTTTATAAATGTTCTCTCACTGAAGTCTACAAACGATATGAGAGAGCAGTACAAAACACTAATCAAGAATTACTTTTTACATTTTTTTTTATTTCACAACCATTTTTCACATTTTCTGGTTTCACATTTCCCATCTTTTGTTACATACAAGAAAACAAACAGAATCCCACCATCCTCACAAGAACTGAACAATTGGTCACAGCATTGTATCGCTTACACATCCTGATACATTTCACATGATAAAGAGCAAAAAATAAAAATAAAATTAAAATAATAATAATTAATTAAAACACACAAAAAATAAAATAAAGATAAAATACAAATACACAATAAATAAAGAAGAGAATAACTAGGGACATATAGACTTAGTCAGGGGGTAGGACTTTCATTGAATTAAAATATGATATAAAGGGCTGCCATTTCCCATAATCAAGAATGACTTGACTATTGTATTTTAGATATAGAACGATGCAATGCAATTACAGTGTTTCTATTGTAATTCAAATGTGTCGTTATCCCAACATAACAAAGAGTACATCGGCCCACAAACTATTATTTCATGCAAAAAAAATCTAAGTTCACTGCCTCTATTGGTTTGCATTGTATAGGCTACCGATGGGATCAGCCAACAATCACAACTGACACGGCAATCAGTCATTTTGTGAACAACAGGAAAATGAGAGTGCCTGTTAAAAGTTTTGGTTTAGTCTTGAGGGTAACAGTAACACAATAAGCATACTTTTGATTTATTTTCTCTGACAATCAGAAGCTGCAAAGATCAGTCAGTCAGAATCATGAGGTGTGGTTTCAAAGCACCCAGCAGGCAGCTTCGAGTGTGCTACATGTGTTTACTTTAGACGTAACGTAGCAGAATGAGTCCCAGAAAACTCAACTCAAGCTTTAATTTACAAGTGACCACAGGTATGGCAGATGCAAGTCAGCCCTGAATCTGCTGGCAAGACAAACTGTTGTGTCTCTGCAGATTTGTTAATATTATTTCTCTGTTTAGTTTATATTGTCAAGTCTGCGTCTGCTAACCCTTTTTTGTTGTCTTATCTGCCATTTCCTGTTTTACTTTGTCATTTCCTTTCTCATTTCAGGTAGTTCGACTCCTACCTTGTCACTATGCTCACTGACCTGATTACCTGCCCCGCCCTTATTGTTTACACCTGTAGAGACCCTTGTATGTGTATATATTCTGTGTGTTCCCTGTGCCCAGTGCCAGATCGTTTTTCGAACCTTGTGATACTAGTCTGCCAGTTTGTTTTCTAAGCTATTGTGAATTTCAGTAGTTTTTTGTAGAGTCATTTTTTGGAGTCCTAACTCTGCTTATGTGACTGTATTGCCTTGCTTATCACCGCAAGTAAATACCTTTTTTTGAATCATCTTTTGTCTGGAGTCGTGCATTTGGGTCCTATCATTTTTTGTGTGCTCCAGTCGTAACATTACGATCTGGCCAACAAATTTACTCAGCCGACTCTCAAACCCTGAGAGCAGCGCTCGGCTCTCAGGCTCAACGCCTGCAGCAACAGGAGGAGGACATGAAGGCCTTAGACTAGTAATTGCGAGATGAAGCTTTGAAGCTTTCCAGCCAATTGGTTCGCAAAAGGGTTCATCTCATGAGGCTTCATCATGGGCTTCATTTGAACACAAACCCCCTGTTGGTCAAAGTGTGTAAAACAGGCAGATTGGACATCTCAACAGTGTGCTCTCTCATACCGAGTTCCCAATGAGTAAAGCCTTAGAATAACTCTAAACAACGAACATTAAATCATATCTTCATGTTAACAATATTGTTTTTATTCCAGTTGAATGATTGTGATAGAAAAGCCTAAGGAGGCTGGTAAACATTGCAAAGAGGGATTTGCATTCCTTCGTAAACGTAACCATGTTGTAGCCTGAGAAAGGCTAAACCATATCAAAGAATACATTTATTAACTACATCTCATTTAGCTGTAGCTTTTATAAACAACAAAAAAGACGTATTGACCAGTTGTTGAACCAGGGACCCTGCGGTCGTGAGTCAACTGCTTTCCAGCTGAGCCACAGCACACACGCTAAATCTCACTGAAAACACTGGAGCATATTTATTCCTGTATTTATTCATGTTTTTATTCCTACATTTATTTATGCTTGTATCTATTTATATTTATGACATGGTCCGACCTCTATATAAGTGAGGGTCTGAGCTCTCTTAATTCCATCGTGTCACCGGGCCCGGGTACAGGAGGGGTAATATGGTTCTTATTATACATCCATGGGTATGAGCGTTGTATGGCAGTTTGACACTGAAGCTTCGAACGGAGCTTCAACCCTGGACTTCCTATTCCATCGAAGCAGTGCTTCGAAGCTTGCTTCAAATCACGTGACATATGACGTCAGAAGCAGCAGCTGCTTCAAATGACGTGACATGTGACGTCCGAACCAGCAACTGCTTCATTTCCTGAATGAATCACTTGACTGGTTCGCGGTCCATTTACACGATTCAATGCACTGCCTCGTCTCGATTCTGACAGGTAACAGGTTGAAACAGTTTCGAATTTGAACGAACTTTATGACCGCTCTAAACAATGCGCAATGTGTGGGTTGTCGTAGTTTGCGTTGTTGCTGTTGAGTTGTTGTTGGTATTGCATTTGAATTGTAGTATCATTATAGAGCAAGCCAGGAAGAAAGATAGGTCGTTCTGGCTCGGGAAACACTTCGAAATGTGGAGAAGTTGTGAACAAAAAGACAATCATCAGTCATATAAAAACAGTTCAATATTTTAAGGAATAGATAGCCCAGTGGGTAGAGCCAGAGGCCCGAATGAGGCAATGTCCTCCGCGCAGCTGGTTCAAAGCCTGGAATGGATGTACTTTTAATCATTGCTTTTCAACTTTTATACTTTAATAACTGATAAAAGGCCCTCTCCTCCCAAATTTTTTTCCAGCACTCTCTAGTCTCTTCTCAATAACACAATACACACAATTATCAATCTTTAATTGCAAATAGAACATGATATTCAGTCTTAGTGTGTATGTGCATCGAATATTTTTCAAGGCAAAGATACGTTAAACCCACTGCAGCCTCCAGAAATGTATCATAGGGGTGGCCAAATGGGGCCACTGAAAATCTTGGGGTGGCCCACCAAAACCAAGAATTTAATTGTTGTAAAAGTATAGACTAGATAAAAACAATGGCAAAGAGAATCACCTACTGATATACTTTAGTTTCTTATTTTACATTTTCTGATACTATTCATCTGAAGTGAATATAATACAGATAGTTAACATTTTTACTTCAAACAACATTTAAAAGAATCTTGTTTTATGTAGCCTATAAATGTGTTGGTGATTTATTGTTTTGTTTTTTATATATGCTAGTTGTTCTTTCCTTTTTAAAAAGACAAATACAGCTTAGAGGAGACCTATCATGCTATATTTAAATGATATAATGTATGACCATACCTATATAAGGTATATTTATACATTTTATTTTTCAAAATACCAAACAGATCATGTTTTAGCCATGCCTCGTTTCGCTCATTTTCGCTCTATTCCAAGCCTGTCTTTGAAAATTCTGAACAGCAGCTGACCACGCCCCCCTGCAGAAGAGGGGGGCATGAGCCGGCGAGAGTCACGTTCCCATGCTTGCTGTGATTACGAGTGTGGAATAAACATGTCATCTCAGAGCAATGCATGTGTTCAAGCATATTATCAATTTGATCCCGAAACTGACCCTGAAGCAGCGGAGGTTTTGGTGGCGGTGCAAACATCTCGGTTGCAGCAGGACGTTTCTGAATGGTTAGTTGACAAGCTGTTGTCCCTATTTATTTGTTACGATCCTTTATTGTAAGGCACAACATGTTCAGAATTCTCAACACAAACAATACACAACAGCAACACAACATGTTCTTCAGTTATCTTATGTCTCTAGGTTATAAATTGTTTTAGACTGAACAAAGCTGTTTGTGTCCCACTGGGATCAAAGATGATTGATATGACTTTATTAAACCAAGTTTTAAAACATGACTATTTTATTTTAACAGGACCCAAAAACACAAGGGGTATAAAATGGTAAATAGTACATACTGTGATTGAACACAAAAACACCATCTATTATTGACCTTTATAGCAAATTCAAAACATTATAAATGATACAAAACACCACCTTTTAGTATTAGACAGAAAATAGGTGACGAGACATATTTCGATTTTTTTAGATTAGGCCACTGTGGTGAGAGTAATACATATAGCTTGTATTCCATTTGTTTTGTATATGTATATTTATACTTTATAAACAAACTGGTTACCCTTTTTTTAAATTAGCATACAGAACATTATGAAAACAAACTTGACTAATGGTCTGCTCATTACCTCAGAACACAGAAGAGGAAAAGCTGCATGGATTCTCGTTTCATTTTGAAGGAGCTGCAGACCTAAAGTGTGTAGAAGACTTAAATGATTACAAAGGTCACAATCACATTAATAAAACTGTACAAGGTTTTAGTTTCGCCAGCTGTTACTCTCATGAGCGAGGCAGAAAATAATAGTTTTAACATGCCAACAAGCTGCTGTGTTGTTTATTGTACCTCAAACATTAAAACCAAGCCAGCGTTACGTGTTTATGTACTTCCTCTAAGAAGAAAGGACAGTAACAGAAGAGCTCTGTGGCTTCAGGCTTGATCGGCGTTCAAATGACAGCGTTGGTTTGCCCAAAAGTGGGCGGGGCTGTAAAGTGACGTAGATTTTACTCATCTATTATTCAAATCCATTCTATAAATTCTGTAAATTACATGCCAGTGTTTTATCTTAGTATTACTTATATTGTTGTACTTTATTTGCTATGAGTTATATCTGAAGCAAATTATGTTTCTGAAGATGTGTAGTCAATTCCACACTTCAATGTAGCATACATGTGAACTCTCATTACAGGAACAATACCGGAAACAGACGTAGGAAAGATCCTCAGCTTGCTGATTGAATGTTTTAGCCGCAATGCACGTTTTTAAAGATATTTCTGATTTCCTTTGAATATAAGAATGTAAATACTGAGTTGAGAGAATAGTCAGGGGATTTGGGTGATGGCTTACCATTAAATGACGGATACACCTTTCTGTCTGTGATGTTTTACAAATCAGATATTAATGTGTAGAAGTAAAACATGAGAAATAGTATAGCAATATCCTGTACAATTAGGTAAAACATGAATAAAACTAAATATCTTCAGATGTTATACATACATAAGTGTCCTACACTAATAATACAAAGTTATTATTAGCATGCTGTGTGTACCTTGTGTGCACCGCCTAGTGGTTAAAGCACGTTATTGAATTATTTTTGTTGAATAATGTCATTTTTGTTGAATAATGTTATTTGATGAAACAAATATTAAGAGTACATACTTTCATAGGGGGAAAGTAGAAGGTCAATGATAGAAATATAGAATATAAAAAATCAAGAAGATACTGTAAGTGATCTCTACAATAAAACAGTTTAGTGCTGGATGTACAAAGATATTAATATGAGGATGTACAAAACAGACAAACTAATTAACCTTTATTAACACATTAAAGAATACTTTAGGTTAAGGTCTTCTTTCAAATAAGAAAAAAAGCTTTGGGGGTATCTATCTACAAATAAATATTAAGCCTGACAAAGTACTTAACGTCTAATATATTGCTTTCCTGCAATGTTATATATATATATATATATATAGACATTTGTATTCATTGGTATAAACCCCTTGAGATGCACCATCTCGTTTTCAAGGGGGTCCCGACAATAGCAACAACTTACAGACATACATAAACAAAAAGACAAAATGCAAAACCTGACACACAAGACAAACCACATACAGTCTGTTAAGTAAAATTCAAGCAATGCAATCATTACAATTTGAGACAGTCAAGCAAATCAGTTTAATCAATATCAGTTAATAACAAGTACAGACCAGTTGAAAGTGAGATGATAATGCATGTTTAAATAAACCCAATGATGCAAGAGATCTAATAACAGCAGGTAAAGTATTCCAGTCTGTTGGGGCTTTGAAAATGAACGCTCTTCTGCCAATCAATTTTTTTGCAGAGGGGACAGAGAAATAAATCTGAACAGAATGTCTAACTTGATGATTTGATGAGTAGGGTACGAAATACTGCTTTAAATAAGGGGGATAGTTAAAGGTGGGGTAGGTAAGTTTGAGAAACCGGCTCGAGATACACTTTTTGTTATATTCCATGGAATGCTCTTAACATCCCGATAGCAATGAATATCTTAAGTGCTTTGACAAAAAATCCATAAAAAAGTGTCATCTATGGAAGCCGTAGTACTGTAAAAAGCACAACCAATCATTTTAGCCGGCCCGGCTAAAGTAACTGGATGGCCTACCTGCCTGTCAGCTTTCCATCTGTGCACAAACTTATCTCGTGCCCTCATTGGTCATGTGCGCGTTCGTGTGTGTTGGAGGAGGGGCTCTGTAAGGAAGTGGCAGATTTTTTCCGGCTGTGTATTTTCAAATTCTAGCGCACTCGAGCTGGTTTCTCCAAAATTACCTACCCCACCTTTAAGATAAATGCATTTAAATATCAGCTGAAGCCAATGCGTGTGTCTTCTTACATTTAAAGAAGGCCATTTAAGTTGGTTATACATTGTTTAGTGATGTGTACGAAAAGGACAACCAAGAACAAATCTGCATAGTCTATTGTTGCTATGTTGAGTGGAGCAAGATCTGATTTATGTGCATTTTGGTAGACAACATCACAATAGTCCATAATCGGAAGAATAAGTTGAGAAGCAATTCTCTTTCGGACACTGAGCGTAAAACAATTGCGAGAGTCAAACACCGATTCCGTAATTTACTTTTTGTATTACATGCTTTATATGTAGTTTAAATGAAAGTTCAGAGTCTAGCCATACACCAAGATATTTAAAGCTATCAACTTTATGCAGAGAAGTGCCATCCTTACATGTTATTACTACATTAGGTTTGGATTTGAGCTTCTGCCTGGTACCAAAGACCATGGTATAAGATTTTGTTTTGTTAAGCAGTAGGTTATTGTGTGATAGCCAGTCCTGTAAGATATTAAAATCTGATTGAAGAGAGATCTGAATTTGTGAAAAATCAGATTTGGATGTATATATGACAGTGTCATCAGCATAAAGGTGAGTACAACAATTAATGAGACAAGAAGATAAATCATTGTTAACTATGTTGAAGCACTTATTTTAACTGATATTATACACATTAATTATACTCTTATGTATGTAGATAGTATAAGAAATGTGCAGAATATGACAGTTTAATGGTGGAGGTACACACATATTGATAGATGTCTTGTAATGCATTGTTGAGGAACCTGTGACCCAAGTTTTTCATTCATTGCATAACTACACCGTAGTTGTGTATATGATATGTCAATACACCTTTGAAAATCTTGAAATGTTGAAAGGGATGTGCAAAATAGCAATAATATGCAGTTTTTAATTAACTATTAGTAGAGAATAACGATTAATGAATATACTTTATAGAGATCTGCAGATAAATGTTTAGTCTTCTCAAGCACCAACAATCAAATACAGTGGGGCAAAAAAGTATTTAGTCAGCCACCAATTGGGCAAGTTATCCCACTTAAAAAGATGAGAGAGGCCTGTAATTTTCATCCTAGGTATACCTCAACTATGAGAGACAAAATGAGAAAAATCCAGAAAATCACATTGTCTGATTTTTAAAGAATTTATTTGCAAATTATGGTGGAAAATAATTATTTGGTCAATAACAAAAGTTCATCTCAATACTTTGTTATATACCCTTTGTTGGCAATGACAGAGGTCAAACGTTTTCTGTAAGTCTTCACAAGGTTTTCACACACTGTTGCTGGTATTTTGGCCCATTCCTCCATGCAGATCTCCTCTAGAGCAGTGATGTTTTGGGGCTGTCGCTGGGCAACTCCCTCCAAATATTTTCTATGGGGTTGAGATCCGGAGACTGGCTAGGCCACTCCAGGACCTTGAAATGCTTCTTACGAAGCCACTCCTTCGTTGCCCGGGCGGTGTGTTTGGGATCATTGTCATGCTGAAAGACCCAGCCACGTTTCATCTTCAATGCCCTTGCTGATGGAAGGAGGTTGTCACTCAAAATCTCACGATACATGGCCCCATTCATTCTTTCCTTTACACGGATCAGTCGTCCTGGTCCCTTTGCAGAAAAACAGCCCCAAAGCATGATGTTTCCACCCCCATGTTTCACAGTAGGTCGATATAACCGACCTGCTCTCGTCTATCCCACATGCTACACTGAGATCCAACATCTAGTTTCAGGCGGCCTGTGGAACTGCCAGTCAGCTGTTCCTAAGGCTGACTTCATCTCTGGCTACGCTTCCCTGCAGTCTCTGGATTTCCTTGCTCTCACTGAGACGTGGATTACTCCATCCAACACATCCACCCCAGCAGCTCTCTCCACAGCATATTTCTTCTCCCATACACCCAGACCCACTGGCAGAGGAGGTGGCACTGGTCTCCTGCTCTCTCCCAAATGGAGCTTTTCCCTCTTCAAGCTACCTAACTGCACTCCTTCCACCTTTGAATTCCATGCCGTCACAGTAACCCATCCTATACAATTAACCATTGTTGTTCTCTACCGTCCACCAGGCGCCTTGGGGGACTTCTTGAAGGAATTAGATCATTTCCTCTCACACATCCCTGAAACTGGTCCTCCCGCTGTACTCCTTGGAGACTTCAACCTCCAGATAGGGAAGATAGACGAATTAACATCTCTGTTAACCGCCTTTGCTTTCTCACTGTCTCCATCCCCACAAACTCATAAAGCTGGCAATGTCCTTGATCTCATATTCTCAAGGAACTGCGCTACTTCTAACCTCTCTGTAAACCCGCTCCACACATCCGATCACTTCTTCATTTCATTCTCTCTACCTCTTTCCAAACATAACAAACTAATCTCTTCTCATCCTGCACCTGTCCGCCGTAACCTCCGTTCCCTCTCCCCCTCTACCTTTGCCTCATCGGTGCTCTCAGCCCTCCCTTCCTCTGACTCGTTCCAACTCCTGCCTCTAAACTCTGCTGCAGAAACTCTCCTCTCCTCTCATCCTCTCTGGACTCTCTCTGTCCTCTCACATCTCGGCAGGCTCGTCAGTCCCCTCCTGCTCCCTGGCTAAATGATGCACTGCGTGCTAATAGAACCGTCCTTCGGGCAGCAGAGCGGAAATGGTGGAAATCCAAACACTGTGATGACCTCCTAACCTATCAGGCTCTCCTCTCCTCTTTCTCTGCTTCGATCTCTCAGGCAAAAAGCACTTTCTTTCAAGATAAGATCCAATCTTCCTATTCCAATCCCAAAAAACTATTTTCCATCTTCTCCTCCCTCCTGGACCCTCCCAAAGCCCCTCCCCCCTCCTCACTTCTGTCAAGCGACTTTGTTAACCACTTTGAAAAAAAGGTTGATGATATTCGCTCTTCTTTTTCTGACTCACCTTTACTCACCGCTGGGTCACCAGACCCTCCTTCCACCCACACACTGACCTCCTTTTCCCCTCTCTCTCCAAGTGAGGTTCTTACCCTCATTACCTCTGCCCGCCCTACCACCTGTCCTCTGGACCCTATCCCCTCAAACCTCCTTCAGACTATCGCTCCTGATATTCTACCGTTTCTCACCCATTTCATCAACACTTCTCTAACTTCTGGTCACTTTCCAAACAGTCTCAAGGAGGCAAGAGTAAACCCTCTCCTAAAGAAACCCACTCTCAACCCGTCTGATGTTATAAACTACAGGTTGAGAGAGATTTTCTTTTCAGCAATGTAGATGGAAGGAATGGAGGCTGGAGTCCGCTTTATATCAAACACTGAGTTTAATGAGAGCTAACGGCCGTGAGTGAGCTCAAAGCGTTTACACAACATGCTATGAGAAAACCCTCCAACTCACTGAAGCATTACACAGAAAACACAGACGATCTACCGGATAATCCGGGAGGGGCCTCTATTTCGCGCGTCTTCTGATCGATAATTACAAACACATGGATTCAGAGACAAAGACAGTCTGTTAAAGTCCTCTGGCAGTTAGTCACAGTCCCCCAACAGGAAAGCGGAACCTTTAACCCTTTAACCTTTAAACCTTTAAACCCCTGCTCTAAGTTATGGCAGACCTATGTGAAACACAAAATGCTTTTTGGTACAAACTTAAACAAAATATTTCCCTTACAGATCCACGCTTTTATCAATTCATTGATAACCAATTAACATTAGTCTAAGAATATTTTCAGTCACTACTTGAATCAAATAAAACGTCCTCAGAGTTGGGTGGATTCCTCATTACATTAATTACATCAAAAACAGAATAAGATTGGAACAGCCAATCACAATGGTTGATACAGACAACCATAATAGAAAAATCATCTTTCTTCAGTGTTTGATTTCTTTTGTCAAAAAGCACAATAATAACACATATGCAATACAAAAATATAATAGTAAAATATATGTTTAAAAAAAACAAGATCTTTTATCATTTATCCCTCAGTTAATCTCATTCATCAAACACAAATTCAAATTCAGCTTACATCTTTAAAGATTTACTTTAAGGTAATTACTTATTAAAACACAATTAGAATGTAGGATTATAAGAAATCCAATTGAGGTATAAAATCAGAATCAATAGGGATTCAGTTAAAAATTCACAGTTAAGGTATAAATTCACAGTGATGAATCGATCAATCTGTAATCTGTAAAGCTACAGTGTCCTCCATTTTTAGCATTACTTTACGTTTACTTCAATACACTTATTCAAGAGTAAGGCACTTTACTACATACATTTTATTCAAATACATTTGTTCAAAAATCTGAAAAGGAGAAGTCAGACATTTTATTGAAAACAACCTGAGAAAGGAAAAGTCAAAACATTTATTCTTAACAACCTGAGAAAGGAAAAGTCAAAACATTTATTCTTTATTCTGAGTGTCAACTTTAATCAATTTATCAATCGCTGAAAGGAGGTACCCAAGGTACCGGAGCTGCCACGGAGACCCATGGGTCTGGAAGCTCGGCGTCGTACATCAACATTGTGTCATCTACAGTAGAGTACCCCACTAGCCTCTGTGGGGCCTGGAGGGTAGTCTTGGCAACCCTGCGTATGGCTAATTTAATTACAGTGATCAAACAGGTCACTAGGATTAGCACAACCAAGATAAACACTGCAACAGTAACAACAAATTTAACCAACCCCGCTCCCCAGGACCCAAGAGTCCCGCTTAAATCCCCAAGTGTAAAGCCATGAGTTTCATGCAATTCTTTTATCCCCTTAGCTGTGTCCTGGACCATATCCGTAACTTCAGGTGTGGCGTCAGAGACAAAGGAACAGCACTCCGCACCAATTACTTTACATGCGCCCCCCTGGGCAGCTAAGAGGAGGTCCAGCGCCATGCGATTCTGTAGTGCTACTGTCCTAACTTCCTGCAGTTCTTTATGTTCCGCTAACATCGCGATACTTGATACATTTAGATGATGCTCCACTACTTTGGACAATGCCATGATTTCCTGCTGACTAACATAAATGCCGTACCAGGGCAAAAGTAGGCTCGCTACCTGTTGTCCTTTTGTAATGGACCTGCTGTTCCTGTGTAGAGAGGGAAGTATCGCTGCAATCTCATTTGCCTCTACTTTACGGATTAAAGGAATTAGGTAGGCTAGATAACAGGTGCCATAAAAAACGTCATATGGTACGCAGCCATAAGCCCGGTCGCCACAAACTAAGTAAACTCTCTGTGGGAGGGGAATTCTGGCTAATGTTACCCTCACTATGGTATTACAGTCGCTGTGTCCCACATCCGGAGAGGTGTGAGATCCTGCTTCATTCTGGAAACAGATGGACACATTCTTCCATTCGTGTACTGCAATTGGGGGAACATATACTGAACAGTCACGTGTAGGGGGATTGCCTAAGGGTATTGGTTTCGTGCAATCATGTATTTTAACCTCAACGGAGTCCACTGTTCTGGAGCCAAACCAGGGCACAACTGTTACCAAAGCTTCAACCAGCAAAGATGCCAGGTGTGGTTGTTTTGTGCATGTTGGACTTGTGGAATTAACCGAACAATTAGTTTGTACGAGAGCTAACTGGAATCTGTATTCAAAAGCTAGGTTAATGTATTTCTTCACATATATTAGTTTTAAAAACATCAATCGTTTGAAACCGTCAGGCAGATAATTTGTATTTACTGTCTCAACAATGAGAGAGACCAGACCCTTGTACTGTAACGGTTTATCAGAGTCTGTTGGGTATGACGGAGTATAGCAGTCCTCAGCCTCATCGCTAATCCTAGAGTAAATTTCGTTCCAGCTGATTAATTTATAGTCTGCTCTTGCAAACGGGATTGGGCTAAACATGGGAGAATGCATGGATTCTGGCATATTTTGGCATAGCCAACAGTTACTAATATTACGTTCATGGGCGTAGTCTAACATTAAGTTTACTGCAGAATTAGTTTTAGTTTGTTTAAAAGGAGTGATTAAGGCCTTTTTTGAAGAATCTACCTCACCTCCTGAGTGTTTACGTGGAGTGGATGGAACATTTGTTTTTTCCTCTGGTTCAGACAGGTCGCACACAGCAGCACCTGGATCGGAAACCTGGTAAGCTGGTTCCCTATCTCTACATGTTACTTCATCCCTTATCATTGCCTTATACTGCTCTCTAGTGCAACACCACAGTTCTGGGGGCATGTTTTCAATGGTGTCGAGTGCCACTCTAACCCCTCCCGACGCCACTCCGTCCGTACGGTACTGGTCCATTGGATATAAGTCCCATGTTGACCAAACTGAGGACACATAATATACAATAATACAGTTAGATGAATCACATATTGAAGCTGGACAGTTAAAAGAAATAGTCTTTGATTTGTGATCAGGGAGGGAGACAATCCTCCTGATTCTTCCTCCTTTTCTTTCTCGTTGTGTCTCTCGCACCATACTGAGTGTCTGTGTGGTGATTGGATACAACCTGTCCTTGTCGCTAGGCACTGATTTGCCCGTTGGTGTCGTTTTGCCCTCAGGGTCTGGGCCCTGAGTGGTCAAGTCGTCTGCGCTCGTAGATAAGAGCACCTTATTTTCTTCCTCAGACGGGCGAGATCCCTCGCCACCTGTCGTTGGGATTTCCACAGCTCCATCTAGCAGGGTGACCTTGGCCAGGTACAGAAGACCCAGCATGACGATGATGATGACTGCCTTCACACGCCAGCATCCGGTAGAGGGGAGAGACGACATCTTGTAGCGTGAATCCACTCCGGTCTCCCTTGTACTCTCAGTGCTGTTCTGGTCACTATTAACACCTGGAAAGGACCTTTCCACCTGGGAGACAGAGCATCTTTTTAAAGAGATTTGATTAGTACATTATCACCAATCTGAAAGGGGTGGGTGGGCTCCTCTCCCGGCTGGGGGAGCCTGTCAGCCACCTGCCTGTGAAACTTTCTCAACATGTCAGTTAGATATTTGACATAGTTAGTCATGTAATCCTCTGTCCACAAAAGAGTGAGTTTGTGGGGTGTTACTGGGGGGCTAGATCCTGCGAACATTACCCTTCCCATCAATACCTCGTGTGGGCTAAGCCCTGTCGTTGCATTTGGTGAGCTTCTGATGGAGCACAGAACTAGCGGCAGCGCGTCTACCCATTTTAGTCCTGTGGTCAACATTGTTTTAGTGAGTTTCTCCTTTATAGTCAAGTTCATTCTCTCAACCTGGCCTGAGCTCTGTGGGTGATAGGGAACATGCAATTGCCATTTGAACCCTAACACTGTAGCTAGACTCTGGGTTATCTTCGAAATGAATGCTGGACCTCTGTCACTGTTAATTCCTGTGGGCACACCAAATCTAGGAATAACATCTTTGAGAAGACACTTTACAACTGTTCTAGCGTCTTCTTTTCTGGTAGGGTAGGCCTCTACCCATTTGGAGAACTGGCACACTATTACCAAAAGATATTTGAATCCTTGGCATGGTGGCATATGTGAAAAGTCAATTTGCATATTTACAAAGGGCCCCGAGGGGGGCGGTAAGTGTTCATGCTGAATTTGACCACTTCTTCGTCTTGTCTGCTGGCATATCATACATCTGTCTACAAGGGTCTGTGTAGCTAGTGTGATGCCTGGAGCAAACCATTGGGACTTTATAATCCCATTCATCCCTCCTTTTCCTACATGTGATTTGCCATGTGCAACATGTGCCAAAACATGGAGGAACGAACGTGGACAGACCATCCGTCCGTCTGGGTGGAGCCACAAGCTGGACTCAGCGTCAAGTGTACAACCTCGTCTTAGCCATAAATCTTTCTCCCTAACATCAGCGCGGGCTTGCATGTCCGCGACATCATTAAAGGAAGGCAAAGAAATGGGCTCTGCGGGTTGTGTCAAGGCGCATTGGAGCACCATAGAAGAGGAGGAAACTGCTGCTTGTTTAGCCGCGGTGTCAGCTAACGCATTTCCACGCGAAATAGGATCATCAGAATTTGTGTGAGCAGCGCACTTAACCACTGCTAGCTGTGTAGGGAGCATGATAGCGTCTAATAGCTGAGCTACTAACGCATGATGTTGAATAGGCTTACCGGCCGATGTTAAGAAACCGCGCATTTTCCACAAGACACCAAAATCATGGCACACACCAAATGCATACCTGGAGTCTGTGAAAATGGTTGCAACACTGTCTTTAGCCAAAATACACGCCCTCAGCAGAGCATACAACTCTGCGGCCTGAGCTGACGTGCCATTTGGCAAGGCCCGGCTTTCTAAAACTTCCCAGTCATTTACAACAGCATAGCCTGCTAAGTGTACTGTGTCAGACGGCCTGCTCGCAGACCCGTCTTGCAGCATCTGATATTTAAGAAGTGTGTTTTATATTGAGTTATCTGTTTCATCCTTTCATAAATGTGAGGACCAAAATGGCGGTAGACCAAGGGCTGGTAAGGGTTTTATTGCTGTGGGGGAGCTGGACCGAGACCCCACTGTGGTCTCGGAATGTGATGGGGGATGTGTGTCGGTGCAGAGGCTGCAGAAATAGGAGACAGTGAGGGTCAGAGGTGTTTGTATGAGATGACTGGACCAGTTGTCCTTAAACTCCACCCCCTCCTGTATCATTTGGTATGAAAGCCTATCCAGCTTGCTGTTCTGTCTCTCTCTTCACGCGTCGCTGGGACAGGAGGTCTGGTGGCCTGTGGGCAGGAGCCAGGAGTAGGCCTAACTCCTGACATTACACATAATACGATATGATTGTGTATGGTAATGTATTTGATTGTATTGCATTGTATATTACCATTAAAGTGGATTATTGTTAAACGGTTAAGTGTATGCTCTGGATTCCCTTCATGTAAGATAACAGCTTGTAGGAACGCGAGGAGATTTAAGCCTATATCTCCTAACAAATGGTGACCCGACGTTTCCGTGTAGACAGGGCTGTGGAAGGTTTCAGAGTGTTTTTGAAGTTTGAATGGAGTATACAATGCATATTTTATACCATGTTAGGAAAGTTATATATAACACGTGAACGTTGATCGTCAGGTATAGAGAGTCCTGCGTAACAAGAAATTAGAGCAGTTTGCGTGGATCTTCAGGTAGTTTAGTCCTGAAGTGGCGTAGGAGCGGTGCAGTTCGTGAGTTTTGGGTGCAAGTCCCAGACGGCGAAACCTGGATGGTCGATATTTGAGATCGGTCCGCCGTTTATAACTGGGGGTAAAATAGCAGTCTGAGATCGAATAAGCGAAAGTATCAATGGACTGCTATTCTGTTAAATCCTTGGGAGAGAGCGCTAACGTCACCTACATTGTGACGAGACCGGCTCCCGTTTCCCTTGTCTGTAAAAATTAATTTGAAAGGCTGACGTAAACATAACGTTGATCGCAAGGTAGGCAGAGAGTCCTGCGTGACGACATATGTAACACGTTATCAGGCCGGACAAACTGTACGGGGAATAAATCTGTGTGATTTTTACCTAAATAATCTGTGTGAGCGATTGTCTGTGGTAATCAGGCATTCGCTCAGAAGAGTGAAGCTCATTTGTGCTCTGCTGCTGCCATCTAGTGGCTGAAAGGGGGGGAAGCACGTTTAATTAAGTCAGATAAATAAAAGCGAAGTCAATATATTGTGTATATTTAAATAAATAAGCTGTCTGTAGGTTGTCATTGTTGATTAGTAAAGACCTTGTTTTATGTTGGTAAATGTAATGGTACAAAAGACAGGGGTACTTATGCCCGTTTAGGTTTTCAATGTGCGCCATCACGTTAGAACAGGATTGGTGGCATTTTCAGTTCATTGCTTACTTCCACACGCCTTCCCCCTCCTTGTCTCTTTCACGACTATAGTTAATGCATTGGAACGATTGTCAAGTTGCCGTGTTTCTAGGAACACGGCTGTTCCGGAACGGCCTTTCAAAATAAAAGCCAAAGGCCGCTGTCCGCCAGAGATGCCTTCACAATAAAACAGTAATTACCTTAACAATATATTTAACTTATATTGCGTCTTTAAATATTGATTTTAATTCATTACAGATCTAACCTGCTTGTAACACAACTTTGATCAAAATAATAGGATAAGCAAGTGGTTAAAGGGGGTTTCCTGTCTGGCTCATTTGATTTAGAACTGAAGTAAGGGAAAATAGTGTTTTATGAGTCATTCCTCATGGTTTCTGAAGATAAATCATCAGTTTGTCTGAACTTTGATATAGAGATAGGATCATGGTGGAGAAGGAAGACCTTTTTTTGGTTTCAAATAATTAAAGTAGAGTTTAAGGATGAAGTAAGCAGGACTTCAACTGGCCAAAAGACATTTTGAAGTTTAATATTCTTGGTTAGCAAACAAGACATCTGATTATTATGTCACACATGATAATCTTGCTATAGGAACTAGCTTAAAATATTGGAGTAAATATGTAGATGTTCTTTCGTGGTGTGTGGAATATGTGATGCTGGAAACATGTACGTTTTTCAATGTATAGGAGAAAATGGTTTCCTGAAAGAGTTATGTTGGGTAAATATGTAGCAATGGATGAAACAATTTTTAGAGTGAGTTTTTGTAATATCATTTGTAGACATCAATTAGGTTGTTTAGATGGCATTTAACAATTAAGACAGATAGTATGATTACAAAGAGTCAGAGTGGAAAGGGTTGGATTTATTTAACCTCAGTGTGCTAGATTTTTTATAGGTAATGCGTCCCGAGACCTGGACTCCCCCTCTGAGTTAGAAAAGGCTAAGATCCCGACCCTCCAAGCAGACAAAAGACCTAACCCAACAGGAAACTCCTCCTTCTCCATCGAACAAACAGACAACCAGAGCTGAAACGACAACAACAAGACTGCAGCCAGAACTATCTCCGCCTGTGGCATCCAGAACCAGACAGCATGCTGACGGGCAGAAATCTACCCTCATCAGTCCCTCAGACGGGACCATGAAGTTCCAAGCTGAGCACAAGAGCAAAGTGTGGGAGATGAGCAGAATCCGCCCCCCATAAAAACAGCAGAGAGACTGTAAAGGAGGGGATAAAATGCAAAGCAGGGCAAGATGGGGCATGCAGAGGTAACTGGGCCAATGGCTGACAGCGGATGAAGTTACAGCTGATGGACTGAAGAGAACACAGAATCAGAGGAGTTGGCATGGTCGATTTGAAGTGAGGAGGCCGGGGTCACGGCTTGAGAAAACCAGAGGAGGAGAAAAGGAAAACGGGAATGAGTGAGTTTACACATAAACACACTTATTCACAAAACGCACATTTAAAGCATAAATGCGTAAAGACAGAAAGATGTATTAAATTAAAAATAGCAGTAAACTATTAGAGTAAAATGAGAACACACTGAGGGTTAAAGGGGGCCACATGACAAAGTACAACCATATTCTTCAATCTTTTCATCAGGTTAACAGAATATTCTTTGACATTTTTATTCACGTGTGAATAAAGTAGTGGGATAGTTTTGGGAACCACTCTATAAGACAAATCTTTATCTGTATGGATAATGTTAAAGGGAGAGCTGGTGCCAAGCCAGATATAGTATTCCAATCTAAATAATTGATTTCACCATTGTAGCATAGTTATTACCATGGGAAATATGAAATGACTTCTGTTTTTAAATCCTTGATAAAGGAGGGAGGAATGGTTGCATGTTCGGACATCCAGGGTTCCACACACTGCTAAAGAGTTTAACATTGGTTTTTAGGTGGACCAGAATTGATGACATGTGGTTGTTATACCATTGTTATCGTGAACAAAACATAAATAAGGACATAGTATCTGCTTGAAGATGAATGGATTTCATATCCTAGAGGGGATTAGTTATTGTGAAGACTCCACAAGGTATCTACTAATGTATTGTAAAGAACTTGAATTGACTTGATAAATAAGTGAAGATAAGAAGATCTATGGACCATAAATTAGTCAAGTGGTAAATAAAAATAGCGGAAAAGAGGGGGACTATTAAAGGGAAGTGGAAAATCAGTCTAATACACACTGATACAAAAAAGGGGGGGGGCATGAAGGAAGTATGCACTGGATTTTTTATTCGTGTGTGAATTTGGTAGTGTTTTAATTTGTTACAGTATTGATCAGTTCAAAGGGAGAGTTTTAGTAACAGCTCTATAAGATCAGATAAATATTTATTTATATAGGTCATGTTGAAGGGAAAGCTGGTTCTAAACAAAATATAGTATTTCAATTTGAGGTACTGGTTTCATGTTCAGACACCCAGAGTTCCACGCACTGTGAAAGAGGGTAACATTGTTCTTTAAGTGCACCAGAATTGAAGATAAATTGATAGAATGAGTTATGGAATAAATAGCAGAGCTTTACAGATCCTAGTAATGTTTTGACACAAGATAGTGATGTACACATGTTTCTGAAATAGATCTATTAGTCATTTTAATACTAATTAGGTGTAAATGAATTGCAGTAATAGTAATAGTACAATAAGGAAGTGACATTTTTTTGGCTAGACACTTTTCAGGGAATGTGGGAAACAGCAAGGAGGGGTTGGAGATATCTTGAACATTATAGTTGTAATTGTGAATTAATAAGTGATGGCGCTCCATATATACAGATTTGTATAGACGGAGGATGCTGGCCTGTGCTGGAACATCAAAGTCTCTGCAGAGCACAACACATGGCCAAAAAGACTGAGACCAACTGACCGACAGGGTAACTTGGGAAGGCACTGTCAATGACTGACTCTGCGGTGAACCTGACCAAACCTGACTTTACAACCTGACAGTGTGAGTGTGAGTGTGTGTATGTCTGCACCTGATCAGTGCAACTGCGTGATTTGAAACGATAACTAATCAAGCATGTTTTGGACTAACACATTATTTTTGTGTGATAATAATGTGTGAAATGAGAGGTTTCCTAACATTGCACAAAAGGGGAAACCGTATCTAATCTGCTTCATGATGTTTCACTCCCACAGGAGGTGGCGGTTTGAAGAATGTGAAACTCAAACTAGGAAATTTGGAATTCTGTTTCTTTTAGGACTGAATGATGGAGAGAAACACTCTCAAGTGTTTACTGGGAAAAATGTTTGGTATTGTCTTATAATCCATTATGACCTGAAGGTTTTCTTCCCATACAGGTTTTTGTTTACACATGAGAGAATGTGTAAAAAAGGGGGAGTGTAAACTTTACAATGTACATTTTTCATTTAGGGACTGAAAGGAACCTGCTGCCCAACTCCATTGTTCAATCTGACCATGGATTGACAGTTTTAGAATTGACCTGCTCCATATTTGGGGATAAGAGGCTGTTTGGTGAATGTTGATATGTCTCTAGTATTGATTGAGTTATAGCAGGCAGCACAGGTAGAGAATCAGTGGCTAAGGGGCTACCAGAGAGATGTAAGTCCAGAATGAAATACTGGAGAGGCTGACCGGTGAGTAATGTGTCAACTAATGTTTCAACAGGTATTAAAGTAACTGAGGTTTGAAATGTAGAAAGAACATATTTACAGTTAAGCTAAAACATAGTAATGTAATGAGACACAATGTAATTTGGACAACATCATGTAACTAGTCTGGTAAAGAAGTAAAAGCCATAGACTTTATTGTTGAGGTCATTATGGGGATATACATTTAATCTAAATACATAATAGAAAGACATTTGAGGACAGTTTGTTGGAATTCTGTATTCATTTTTTCAGCGGGATAATATCTAAGCACTGACGGGTAGAAGCAGTATCACCAGGAAGCCATTCACTTTGTTAGTATTGTGATTTTGGTTGTTTTTGAATCCATAAGATTAGTGTGTTTCTTTACCAGAAACATTGGCAGTTCAAATCATATTTTTAGATTTTTAATGGGATCTCAAGGATTTCATTTAAAAATAAATACAGATGCTTGTCAGAAATTCAGAGCTATTGAAATATGTTATTTAGTTTACCTAAAGATGTTGGGGTTCTTATTTAGTTGGCACAGTCCAAGTATTAAGATTCTGAAGCTGCACAATTAATTTAGAAAACCTGTGCACCGACGTCTGTTGTTTTAAGACACCCCACCAACAGGCTCCAAGTGGCCAGGCACTGGTGGGTCAAACAGCCGAGGGCCCCAGAGCCCGGAGCGTAGGCTTGAGGGATTTGTATCAGATTTCTCCACACAGGTTGTGGATGCCAAAAGGGGGACCCGAGACGCAGGAGGCTGACTGTCAACCCCAGGCTCTCCGGCTCCGACCAAGTGACCCAGAGGACATCCCGTGCCGTCCGCCTACAAGGAAAGGGGGACAACTGGTACCACTGTGCGGAGCCAGTGTGCGGCGGGGGAAAACACCTGCGAGGACCCTAGACGACATCAGGACCGCTTCTTAGCACTCAGCTGCCCCCTCATGGTTCCTTCACTGCCATGGGAAGTGACGTTCTGTTCCTTCACGATTTCAAATATTTTGGATCTCAGTTTCTGATGATATTGGAGAGGAATGACAATAGTTATGTTTCAAGTGCCTTGTGTAAGTTGCACTCTTTTAGGAGAGTGCAAAAGAGGGATTGCAGCATCTGATATTTAAGAAGTGTGTTTTATATTGAGTTATCTGTTTCATCCTTTCATAAATGTGAGGACCAAAATGGCGGTAGACCAAGGGCTGGTAAGGGTTTTATTGCTGTGGGGGAGCTGGACCGAGACCCCACTGTGGTCTCGGAATGTGATGGGGGATGTGTGTCGGTGCAGAGGCTGCAGAAATAGGAGACAGTGAGGGTCAGAGGTGTTTGTATGAGATGACTGGACCAGTTGTCCTTAAACTCCACCCCCTCCTGTATCATTTGGTATGAAAGCCTATCCAGCTTGCTGTTCTGTCTCTCTCTTCACGCGTCGCTGGGACAGGAGGTCTGGTGGCCTGTGGGCAGGAGCCAGGAGTAGGCCTAACTCCTGACATTACACATAATACGATATGATTGTGTATGGTAATGTATTTGATTGTATTGCATTGTATATTACCATTAAAGTGGATTATTGTTAAACGGTTAAGTGTATGCTCTGGATTCCCTTCATGTAAGATAACAGCTTGTAGGAACGTGAGGAGATTTAAGCCTATATCTCCTAACAGTCTGTGTATAGAATCATATCTGAATTAGGGATAGGAGTTTACAACATATCAGTTCTGGGGGAAGAAGATATGTCAATCGTTGTGACACAGTCATGTGTGATTTCAAAATCTGGAATTGGCACCAGCGTAGCTGGGTTTAGAGGGGGAGAGCGTTTAAGTGTGATGTGTGGGCTTGAAAGAATTATCGCTTCATAACCAGAGCGCCTTGCTGCTGTCATATGCTGAGTAGCAGAGGTGTTCAGAATATGCAAAACTGCATGTGGAGCATGTACTACACAGTCACTGGCCAGTACAATAGGAGAGGATTGTTTGATAACAATTGCAACTGCGGCCACTGCTCGCAGACATGACGGCATACCGAGCACCACAGGGGAGAGTCGAGACGAGTAGTATGCAACAGGCCGGAAATTAGAGCCATGCTTCTGTACCAAGATGCCCGTTGCGAAGCCCCCCTTCTCATGGACATGCAGGTGAAACGGCTGATGGTAATCAGGGAGCCCCAGGGCAGGAGCTGATGTCAGGGCTCTCTTTAAGTCCTGAAAGGCTGTGTGCATGTCCTCAGACCATTGAACAATGTTAGGAGCAGCCTGCAGAGTGGCAGCACGCAAGACAGAGTCCATTGCAGCGTACTCGCATATCCAGTGTCTGCAATAGTTAGCCATGCCCAAAAAAGACAGCATGTCTTTCTTTGTGCGGGGTGGTGCCACTTTGTTCAAAAGGCAAATCCTTGCTGGCGAGAGGAGTCGGTGTCCATCCCTCAGAATGTGACCCAGGTATGTGACCTCAGTCTGGCAGTACTGCAACTTAGCCAGGGATGCTCTGTGTCCGCATTCAGAAAGTCTTTTCATGAGCAGAATGGAGTCGATGCGACATGCGTCCATGTTGGGAGAAGCCAGCAAGAGGTCATCGGCGTATTGAAGCAAGGTACTACCTCCTGTAAGGACCAAAGTGTCCAGATCTCTCTTAACCGCTGCTGCGTACACCGTAGGCGACTCGACGTACCCCTGTGGGAGGCGCGTGTATGTGATTTGTTTACCTTTAAAAGTAAATGCAAACAGATACTGGCTGTCTGGATGCAGAGGAACAGAGAAAAATGCTGAACACAAATCAATTACTGTGTAAAATTTTGAATCTGACGGCAAGGATGCAAGAATTGAATTAGTGTCAGGCACTATGGGAGCTGTCGGAATGACAATAGCGTTAATAGCTTGCAAATCTTGGACAAAACGCCACTCATCAGGGCGATTGTGCTTGGGAATTGGCAATATGGGAGTGTTACAAGGACTACTTGTATATCTTAATACGCCTTGATCGAGCAGAGACTGGATGACTCCTTCAATCCCCAAAATGGCTCTATGGGGTAAATTGTACTGTCTGATAGCTGGCAATCTGGCATTGGCTTTAAGTGTGACTCTGTGTGGAGGGGCTGAGCAAACAAACCCCACATGATTTTTGTGTTTAGCCCATAATGTGGCAGGAACCTCAGAAAAATCTGAAGGTGGTCCGTACTGTGTGGATTCGGGTGGCTGTAGATGAAGGAATGTGCTTTGAGGGAGAGAAGGTTGCTCAGAGAGACGCAGCATGTAATGCTCCTCCCCTAGGTTAATCAGATCGTGTGTGTGTGTGTGAGAAGCCTTTGTAGCTCTCAGCAGAGCATGGCAGTGAGCTGCCATGACCCCCACTCCTTCAGGGTCACTTCCTGAAGTGACCCCTATTGCGAGGTGAGGAATCGTGTCTGCAGCATAAAGAGCCTCTTGTTTGGTTGTGAGCCTTAGGGGCAATGCGCAACCCTGGGGTCCAATAAACATAAAGTTTTCACATTCCAACTGATCTGAGCTGTTGCAAAAACCTCTTACTGATAGTTTATAGTCGTCTGATGGGTTAAAAGCAGCTGTGCAGTGACAATTCAATACAGGCCTCATAAGGGACATTAAAGAGGCACACGCAGGGGAAATGCTAGCAATATTTTGAATTCCTGTTGTTGAAAAAACAGAAATCATGTTGAAATCTGGAAATGACCAACAATAAAGGTTGTCCTGAGATGATTGAATGAATTGGACAGCTTGATAGACTTTGCTGTCAGGAATAGTCAAAAACAATCCATCTGGAGTGCAATGTATTGTTGCTTGTAATTTACAAAGCAAATCTCTGCCCATTAGATTAATAGGACTTCCATCTGAAATAATGAAAGAGTGTTGGACATGTGATCCTTCAATTGAAATATCAGTTTTCTCTGAAACGGGCTCTGACATAGGGATGCCAGAAACTCCCATTGTTGTGACAAAATTATTGGTTGCTTCACACACTTTTTCTTTCGTACGCACAGCTGATAATGTTGCTCCACTGTCAATCAAAATGTCTACCGCTTTACCACTGAAATCAACGGGCATAATCGGATCTTCACGCGGGTTATTGGAAAGGCGAATTGTTGCTGCTTGAATGGGGAAATGCTGTGAATTTGACCCTATTTCTTCTTCTTGGCACCTCTATCGTCTATTAAATTGACTTTGCTGACCGTTTTGCCCCTGTTGAGCCTGCCTGACATCTTGACTTGTCAGGGGAGGGGGGGGCAGTAATGCAGGGTGTTGGCGAGGGGGCTGGGGAAGAGCAGGCAAAGTTTGTGCGTCCTGCTGTGGTTGCCAGCGCCGTCCGCATTGTCCTGCCCAGTGATCTGTTGCGCCACAGACGTGACACGGCATCACCTTTCTGGGATTTCTATTCTGCTGCTGTCTCTGATTTTGATACTGCTGTGTGCGATGTTGTCCCTGAAACTGCTGCGAGTTATCCGCACTCTGATAAGCCTGTGTATTTGGAGGCCACTTTTGCGCAATTCTGGGGGTCAGAAATATCTGATTTTTGTACAACGCGCGTATTACTGCGAGGGTTGATTTCCATGTTTTAATTTGCCAATCCGGGGTAGCCATCATATACGCCTGAGCTGTTTCAGGGATTCAATTATGCAACAAAGTCTGTATGGCGAACAAATCATTGCCCTCTCTTTTAATGCCCGCATTATGATCCCAGGCTGTCATAAAACGCTGGAGAAAATCTGGGACTATTTCTGTTGGGTTCTGTACGCAAGCCGTCACCAGTGAAAAATCTGTGTGCGTTTTGGTGCATGCTTTGACTGCAATAGCAGCTATCGTTTCGATCCACATATCCCGTGTCTGTGTCGCAGGCCAGTCACCCGCAGGCGTACAGGCAGGGAATTTGAATTCCTCTTTACACGTCGACCAATCTGCTTTATATGTTAGGATTATCAGCTGTTTAACATCATGAACTAAACAGTTATAAACTGAGCAGACATTAGTCAACCACGACAGATACTCATCTGGGCTTTTAGTCGGACTTGGAGCGTGATTTGTGACATCCATGACCTCAGCGGGTGTCCAAGGCTTATAAACTGGAACATCTCCTATCAGTATTTTCGGTGCTGTCATAGCTCCAGTAGAATTATTATCCTGAGATGTTTGCAGTCTTGTGATAATTCTATGAGGGACATAGTTCTTAAAACTGGTGCCGTACGGCGTGTTTGGAGCGTGTAACATTTTCGTTGCGGAGCCAGAGGCCGGCGTGTGTAATGGGCTGCTCTCTGGCGTTTCCTCTTCACTGTCCGCTGCACTGTGTTCCTGCTGCTCCCTTTCTCTATACTGTCCTTCCTGATATGTCAAACGATTTTTATTCATGATAGCTGCAGCTGACATTAATAAATCGTCCTCGGAGTTTCTTGCCCCGGAATTTGAGAGTCCTATCGCGGGAATCATTTGTGTGCAGAGAGACACAGCCTGCTTCCCCTCCAGCAGCCCCGTGTCCGTTAAAATGGAAATTAATTGAGCTGTACTGGGAGATTTGCCTTGTCTTTTCAGCCAATCGTACATGACTGATTTCGCAATGGCTGTGACGTCTTTTCCGTGTCTTTGTTTAATTCTGGACATGTTTTCTGATTTAACATCAAAAGCAGCCTCTAGGCTAAGCAAATGACAAGTAGCTGCGCATTTAGAAACTCGTTCAATCAAAGCTTTGAGTTCAATGGAGCCTCGCTCGGTGCCCACAGACTTTTCATTTTTCCGCTCATCATAACCTCTTTTTTCTGCAATAGTCATCCAAGCTTTAACGCAGTCCTTCATGTACGTTGCATCCCAGGAGCAATTCGCCTCCTGTTCAATTAATTTGAACGCTTGCCACAGTACCATCATGTCAAAAGTGCCCGTTAACGGCCAATCAAACAGAATCTGTCCTTTTTGACTATTCTGTTGCGAGTGCTCACAAAGTAACGATGTGAACGGCATAACTTTAGTCCAATCCAAGCTTCTTCCGACAATTCCTGACGGCATATTAGGGGAAAACATGTGCGTGTAGTGGCTGTCTGTAATAGGATTCTTTGTAAGTGTCTTGGTGCGTGAAATATTGTCCCGCTTACCAACGGACCCGTTTGCGGAGACAGTATTACCCATGTTTAACGGTTAGTACAATAAAACAAACACTGCAATTAGACAAACAAACATAAAAACTCTCAACAACTCAGCCTGACAAAAACTCTTCCAGCCTATTTTAATCCGAATTAGGGAGACTTTCAGAGGGGCCATTAATTATGAGAGCCCTCAATACTCATAATTCTCGTGTATCAGCAAACACAACCAAATTCAGCAATTCATACAACATTCTCAAACCACACATTGAGCACTTTCTTTAGTTCAAAAGCGTCAATAATCGCGGATAATGCTGTATGCTCCTTTTTTCTACGTGCAGCTCTCCCCAGGGGGCGGAGAATCGGCACCTCAGCAGAAATGCTATTTATCCTCTGAAAACTCCTAAATTCGGCGATTTGTTTAAATACAAATCTTGCGACATTGCTTCTAATTCAGAAAATCCACTTTGCTGGTGCATCTCTCAAAAGTTTCTCTGAATATTTGTTGTGTGTAATTGCCTGGTGAGTTAATTCCAAGAAGCACACACAGAGGAGATCGATGAAATTCGATATTCCTAGGTTATCATTAGCCCCAAATATTCTCATAGTTTTCACATAAGCCGTGTTTGCTCGTAGACACCTGTCCCAGCAACAAACACGGGGAAATCGGCCAGGACAATGTCCCCTTGACACCGATTCCTGAGGTTATAGATTAGCCTCCAGATGTAAATGAGTAGAGAAACCCAAAAAAAATGCAGCAGCTCAGTTCTCTCAGGTAATTTTAATACACCGTTGATCTCAAACGCTGGCGAGTCAATCTCAAAATAGAAATGTACTCACCAATGTTTCAAAGATCTGAAGGTGCCTGTTCGTGACGCCAATCTGTGAGAGAGATTTTCTTTTCAGCAATGTAGATGGAAGGAATGGAGGCTGGAGTCCGCTTTATATCAAACACTGAGTTTAATGAGAGCTAACGGCCGTGAGTGAGCTCAAAGCGTTTACACAACATGCTATGAGAAAACCCTCCAACTCACTGAAGCATTACACAGAAAACACAGACGATCTACCGGAGAATCCGGGAGGGGCCTCTATTTCGCGCGTCTTCTGATCGATAATTACAAACACATGGATTCAGAGACAAAGACAGTCTGTTAAAGTCCTCTGGCAGTTAGTCACAGTCCCCCAACAGGAAAGCGGAACCTTTAACCCTTTAACCTTTAAACCTTTAAACCCCTGCTCTAAGTTATGGCAGACCTATGTGAAACACAAAATGCTTTTTGGTACAAACTTAAACAAAATATTTCCCTCACACCTGTCTCTCTCCTCCCGTTCCTGTCTAAAACACTTGAACGCGCTGTCTTTAGACAATTCTCCTGCTATCTCCACCAGAACAACCTTCTGGATCCGCACCAGTCTCGTTTCAAGGCAGGTCACTCCACAGAAACTGCCCTCCTTGCTGTCACTGAGGAACTGCACACTGCTAAAGCAGCCTCCCTCTCCTCTGTCATCATCCTTTTGGACCTGTCTGCTGCATTCGACACGGTGAATCATCAGATCCTCCTTCGCACTCTCCAAGAACTTGGAGTTTCAGGCTCTGCACTTTCCCTCCTCACCTCATACCTCAAAGACCGTACCTACAGGGTTACTTGGAGAGGGTCCGAGTCCGACCCTTGTCAATTAACTACAGGGGTCCCTCAGGGCTCTGTTCTTGGTCCCCTCCTCTTCTCCCTGTACACAAACTCGCTCGGATCAGTCATTAGCCTGCATGGTTTTTCATACCACTGCTACGCTGACGACACCCAATTCATTCTGTCCTTTCCCCGCTCAGAGACCTAGGTCGTCGCACGCATCTCTGCTTGTCTAGCTGACATCTCTCAGTGGATGTCTGATCATCACCTCAAGCTCAACCTTGACAAGACTGAACTGCTTTTCCTTCCGGGAAAAGATTGTCCCACTCTTGACCTGACAATCAACATTGGCACCTCTGTTGTTTCCCCGACTCAGACTGCAAGGAATCTGGGTGTGACCCTAGATAACAACCTGTCCTCCACTGCAAACATCGCTGCTACAACCTGCTGCTGCAGATACACACTTTACAACATCAGGAGGATGCGTCCCCAGCTGACCCAGAAAGTAACGCAGGTTCTGGTCCAGTCTCTCGTACCATCTCACGCCTAGACTACTGCAACTCCCTCCTGGCTGGTCTACCTGCATGTGCCATCCGACCTCTGCAGCTCATCCAGAATGCAGCGGCTCGCCTGGTCTTCAACCTTCCTAAATTCTCCCACACCACTCCGCTCCTCCGCTCCCTTCACTGGCTTCTGGTAACTGCTAGAATCCACTTCAAGACAATGGTACTTGCGTACCATGCTGCGAATGGATCTGGCCCTTCCTACATCCAGGACATGGTTAAACCGTACACCCCGGCACGTGTACTCCGCACTGCATCAACCAAACGGCTCGCTGCACCATCGCTGCGAAGGGGACCCAAGTTCCCATCAGCAAAAACACGTGGGTTTGCTATCCTGGCTCCAAAATGGTGGAATGAGCTCCCCATTGACATCAGGACAGCAGATAGCTTACACACCTTCCGGCGCAGACTGAAAACTCATCTCTTTCGACTCCACTTCGAGCGATAGAACTATTAACAAAGCACTTATATACTAATAAAGGGCTGGCTTATCTAAAGCCAGTTGAGTAGCACTTGAAATGTTTTTGCTCTGTGAAGCCTGATGTACTTATATGATTCTGTTTCTTCAAGTTTGTATTTTGTTGGTCGAACGCACTTATTGTAAGTCGCTTTGGATAAAAGCGTCAGCTAAATGCAATGTAATGTGTTCTTTGGATGCAACTCAGAATTCTTTCTCCTCCAAACACGTCTAGTTGAGCTTTTACCAAAAAGTTCTATTTTGGTTTCATCTGACCATATGACATTCTCCCAATCCTCTTCTGGATCATCTAAATGCTCTCTATCAAACTTCAGACGGGCCTGGACATGTACTGGCTTAAGCAGGGGGACACGTCTGGCACTGCAGGATTTGAGTCCCTGGCGGCGTAGTGTGTTACTGATGGTAGCCTTTGTTCCTTTGGTCCCAGCTCTCTGCAGGTCATTGACTAGGTCCCCCCGTGTGGTTCTGGGATTTTTGCTCACTGTTCTTGTGATCATTTTGACCCCACGGGGTGAGATCTTGCGTGGAGCCCCAGATCGAGGCAGATTATCAGTGGTCTTGTATGTCTTCCATTTTCTAATAATTGCTCCCATAGTTGATTTCTTCACACCAAGCTGCTTACCTATTGCAGATCTTCCCAGCCTGGTGCAGGTCTACAATTTTGTTTCTGGTGTCCTTTGACAGCTCTTTGGTCTTGGCCATAGTGGAGTTTGGAGTGTGACTGTTTGAGGTTGTGGACAGGTGTCTTTTATACTGATAACGAGTTCAAACAGGTGCCATTAATACAACAACAATTGGAGGATAGAGGAGGCTCTTAAAGAAGAAGTTACAGGTCTGTGAGAGCCAGAAATCTTGTTTGTTTGTAGATGACCAAATACTTATTTTACTGAGGAATTTACCAATTAATTCATTAAAAATCCTACAATGTGATTTCCTGAATTCTTTCCCCCCATTCTGTCTCTCATAGTTGAAGTGTACCTAGGATGAAAATTACAGGCCTCTCTCATCTTTTTAAGTGGGAGAACTTGCACAATTGGTGGCTGACTAAATACTTTTTTGCCCCACTGTATCTCTCCTGATTGTTGGCACTTTCCCTGAATTTTACTCAGGTGTAACTAAAGTCTGATTTAAGGGTTGTTTATATTTCACATCATTCATCAGAATCTGCAAAGATACTAGTCTGCCAGTTTGTTTTCTAAGCTATTGTGAATTTCAGTAGTCATTTTTTGGAGTCCTAACTCTGCTTATGCTTATCACCGCAAGTAAAAACCTTTTTTTAAAAATCTTTTGTCTGGAGTCGTGCATTTGGGTCCTATAATTTTTTGTGTGCTCCAGTCGTAACACAAACGCAGCCCAATGAGCTGCCATCGGAAGATAGCAAGTCATTAGGGAGTTTTCCCTTCCGCTCAAGGGGCAGTCTTATGATTAAGAGAGCCCGATGAATATGTATACGATGTGAGCACAGGGATGGCTGGATCTAGGTCAGGCTGCTGGTGGATGATGAGTTGCTTGTGAAGTGAAGCATGGAGATGTGTTGCAACACCGCGCTATTCAGAGACGTCCACAAGAGGCACGCTGATGTGAGGGACCTTAACTTTTCCAGATTATGTCTCTAACAAGTTTATGGGCTCATGGCATTCAGAGTGAGGCGGCTTCGTGCAGCTGAAAAAGCCCTAAATGACTTCTCTGGGGATCATTTCTGACTTGACATTTAAATAGAGCAAGTGGATGCGTTGATTGGTCCTTACTCACTCGGAAAAACAGAGTGTTAAACTGCTATCTCCACAAAGATGGTAAAGTGATGTCATATGTTGCCCAGAGATAGATAGACTTTGTTGAAGTTTGAAAGAAGATATATGTGCACTCATCGGAGTTTTATTAACACAATATTGAGAGATAAAGAGGCAAGAGTTCGGCTGTCCTGGGTTATGTATCTATTTATTTATTTAATCGTTTATTTGGCAGGGACAATGCACAGTAATGAACACTTAAAACATTCAAATGTGTCAAGCGTAACAGTGCCAGATTTAGCTTTGAGCTAATTTCCATCCGCAGTCCCTCACATAAAACATTTAAGAAAATTACATTTTATAAACATAGCAAAAACAAAATACATGATATGCAAAAGAGCAAGAGCAGCATACACAAGTATTTACCACATGGCAGAACAATATAGCAGCTACGACATATAAAGTGCAAGAAAAGATAAAAGTGCATGTCCATGTAAACATTTATAAAAAAAACATACTTTTAAAAGACTTAAAATGGTCAAAACTCAATAAATTGTGTTTTTCAAGGATGGTACAGTGGTGGTATGAATTTGGCTTTCGTCTGTTCTATGGGTTTCAGGTTTGTGGCACAAGCAAACGACCAGTTTGTAAAACAGTATTCAATGTGGGATAGAATCATACAGCGGAGGTATGACTTTGTTTAAAATTGTGCAAGTTGAATTTAACGGTATTGGATACTTTCTTAATATGTTTCTTAAAAGTCAAGTTCGAGTCCAGTATGACTCCAAGATACTTGAAGTGGGGGACTAGTTCTAATTCTGCTCCGTTTAAAAACACATTGGATCCTTCGATTTTGACTGGTCGTTGACTGAACGTCATGCATACTGTTTTTTTTGCATTTAACTGTAAGCAAATGTTGTTCAGCCAGTGTTGAACCTTGTCCAATGCATTTGAGAGACAGGATGTGATTATTTCAGTATTTTTCTCCTGCACAAAGATGACCGCATCATCTGCATACATTTGTACATTCAAATCAGTCAAATCAAGTCATTAATGTACAGAGAAAAAAGTGGTCCAAGAATGGAACCATTCACAGCGACTCCTCCATGCTAGGGATACATGAGAATTTGTAAAGATCCTTTAAGTTGTCCTGCAATCATGTCCCTCTCAACACAACAGAAATGACAACAGATGATGAGTTTCACAGCTTGTGGTTTTTGTTATGAACAAATTACTTTGGCTTACATTATAAGCCCCATGCCCCAATAGGCTGAGTTCAATTTATAGTTTGCTTTGGATATGATGCGATAAAACGTGTGTTGCCACACAGCCAAGTCCTCCCTGCTGTCACAAATGCCTAACCACCAGATCCGTCAGACGATATGAGAGGGGCCCCCAGTATTATTCTCTTTTATTAAAATGTGCAAGCTTTTCCCCTACCACTTGCAATGCACTGGGGAACCATGACAGGTTATATGATTCCTGCATGCATGACAGCTCTCAATAAATTCAGTGATTTCCTTCATTTATTTTTCTTTCAGAAAGAAAATAATTTAAATGAATTACCCCATGTTATGTGTGCAGCCGTTCAAAGCAAAACCACAGAGAGAAAAGTCTGCAATCCTGGGCTTTTCAAAGCAAACTTGCACAACTGCAACTCTTACTGTGACTGCATTTCTTGACTTTATTATCAGAGATTCACACAACAAAGAGATATGGTGTGTGAATTCTGCACTAGGTTGCAGCCCGAACGTACCAACGACAGTCTGAAATATCTCCACTGTACTCTATAACAAGAAATGTCTTCAATTTACTGGGCTGTGAATCTCGTCCTCAACATAATGAACTCCCTGACGGGGAAGTGGCAGAGCTGCGACTCAGTAAAACACGGCCGTCTCCTGTCACTGAGCACAGCCACACGCCAGTGTTTTAGTGATGGTGGCGAGGCGGCTGCCAACTTCACATTTCCTGGTGCTCAATCAGTGTAACGGTCTCTGCTACCGACAGTGATGTTAACATGTATACATGTACACCACCAGCCATGCATATACGCGCATAAAGAAACCCTGGCTGTGAGACCTCACACTTCATTATTTCTTTGTCACACAGACAAACGAACAAGATAAAACCTTACACTCTTTTATTTCCCTTCATGCTCCATGAATCTCCATCCACCTCACATCAGTGCAGCTCAATTGGACAGAGTAATTGAGCAGAGATGGACCAACACCACTTGTCTGTGGAGTTCAATTATTCTCTGTACTTTCAAGTATGAATGCAGATCCACTCTCTGCCTGTCGACTACACTCATTATGATAGCTTAGCCACTTTCTCCTTGGAGCTAGATCTATGCTACCTTCCTAGGAAAAGAGTTGGCAACATAGGGCCGGGTTTTTTGGTTGGATTAATCAAAAAATCTAGCTTATTCTTGCTGGTTTCTCGAAAGTTACCTACCCAAGCTTTAAAGATGCAATGTAATTCAAAGTTTGACATTTTGCTAGTGCCAAAAACGTTTACCGGTTACCTCTTTATCGGCTGATCTTTCATCATCTACTGGCTTGATTTTCATTAAACTTGATGGAATTGTGTAGCATGGGCTAATACCCTATTACATTCAGTAGCAGATAAAAAAAGGGGGCGATGTCTGCAAAGTTTGCATGTAAACTCTACTAAACTCTATGACACAATTTATTCTCAGTGGGAAACAGAAATACTGAGAGTTCATATATTCAGTCCGTGATTTTGTGCACTGGAACACAACTAACTTTGCCGCAGATGGGATAGTTGTCCTTGAAAAGTCTACGCTTTGAAATGAGATGCGTAGAATTGAAGCAAAACAAACTAAATTCCACTTCAAACAACAATCATCTTGAGAATTCATATTCAATATCTCTTCCACGGTACATTTACCATATGTTAATTTACAGATGTTCCTCTCTAAGTCGATGTATGTGTTCAGACTGCCCAGAAAATAGATATTATATTTTCTACTTTGCTAGGTCTTTTATTCTAAACCTTTTCATAAATCTTAAAATGCCAGCAGCATGCACAAGATGCTTTTCTGTATATTGTATACTTCAGTGAAAAGTATTCATATAATTAATAATAATAATACATTTGATTTATATAGCGCTTTTCCTGGTGCTCAAAGCGCTTTACAATCACGTAAAGAAGAAAGATAACAACAAAAGTAAGTGCTAAACTAGGTGGAATAAGGGCAAGGGGTTAGTGGATTAGGAGTTGAGAGCAAGAGTGAAAAGGTGATTTCAATTAATTTAACCAATGCATTGTCCAATTAAACATAGTAGGCTAAATTAGGATTCTAAAGAGTTACCATGAGGTGGGTTTGGTGAAGTGTCGGTAAAAGTAAATAAAGTATAGGCGGAGAAAAACTTGGATATTCCCTGAGATTCTTCAAGCTACGTCAAATTCATTGCAAGATTGATTCAGTTTGATTTAAGCTTTTTTAATTTGTTGCAAAGAGAAGCAACATAGTTTCTTGACAACAAAAAACCTTCATACTTTTTAAATAATATGCAAATATGTGACTTTAAATCGACCATAAATGTTCCTTTTCTTTTTCTTGTAAATATTCATATTTTAATCTGAGAAAAAATGTCATGATACAATATCCACGTTTTTGTTCTCTTTGGCGACGCCAATGGCGAAAAGTATAAAATGCAGTTGTGTCTGGATCTTGGTTCAGCGTAAAAAGCAAAGACAGCGCAAAAGACACGTGCACGCAATGATGAGTTGGGTGCGTTAATGAGCCATATAAGTGCACTAATAATGAATAATAATACTCTTTATTTGCATAGCACCTTTCATACTAGAGTTGCAGTCCAAAGTGCTTCACCGTAAGAAAATCTCTTAGACTAGTTACAAGTAAAAAACATAAAAATAATAGACTAGAATAGATTGAAAGTTACAACAATAAAAAGGTGCATTAAAAGGAGGGTTGTGCAAATTCACAATGTGATTTCAACAAAAAAAAAAATGGCAGCGATTGGTTGACAATGACGATAATTAAAGCTTTGAGCTACGTTATGTGATGAAAACTCACAATTGTCATACAGACGTGTTGAGTAGGACAATATTAAGTCCCTCCTCCATTCCCCTCACCTCCTTCCTCCTAACTCACCCTCTCACCTCACACATCATTTTCACAATACAATCAGGATTACAATCAGGATTACAATCAGGATTACAATTAGGATTTACAAAGACTTGATTTAAAAATCAAATTCAAAATCAAATCAAATGTGTATACGTGTATGCCTCACTGTGTAAACATGTACAGTATACATTAATTACTGTTTCATATGTTGGTTACTAAAGTATTTTTTATTTATTCAATTTATGTGTTAATCAATACTTTCATAAATAAAACAACCCATGGTATGAAATGGAAGATGTTTGTACAGATGGTGTTTTTATACTTGTCACACTGTAAACGTTCAATTCCATTATTTAGTTATGGTTTGAATGGACTGTACTTATATATCTCTTTATCAGTTATTTTCGTCCCCTCAAAGCTCTTTACAAACTACGAGTGATTCACCCATTCACACCTCATACATGCAGAGCAGCACCACTTGCTCTAGGGAAGCTAACACACACACACACACACACACACACACACACACACACACACACGCACGCACGCACGCACGCACGCACGCACGCACGCACGCACGCACGCACGCACGCACTCACACACGGTTGGCCATCTGGAGCAACTCAGGGTTCAGTAACTTGCCCAAGGACACATCGACAAGTTAACTGCACGGGCTGGAATCGAACCAGAAATGTAATTGTATTGAAGGTAACATGGAGTCCCTCACCTCAATAGAGTAAAAGAACAAGAGAACGTGGAGAACGTGCCTTATGTGATGTGCTTTTAATTCAACAACACACACATTTTAAACCTCACTTTAGTAAACATGCGTTATTATTTGCAAAACGTTGGTAAAATCCTGCGAACAAAAAGGTCCCCGTCAGGGTTTTACTAACAATTACTTAATTTATCTTGAGAAGTAGGAACATTTCTCAACCCATAAACGGACAATAAACACGTGAATCAAAACTCACATTTGAAATAACCTAATTTTGGTATGGAAAATTGTACATCTAAAAGAAAATACTCAAATACAATACTCCAAGATTGTGATTATAATATTTTTCATCACAAATCCACAGATAATTACAGACACCTCTGCAGGATATGCATCTTTTGAATCTCCTTTTGCTCATAGTTTCTCTTTTCTTTTTTTCATTTCATTGTCATCAGCAACAATTCTCTGATAAACCCGTTGGACCTTATCTGCTTCACCCTGTCTCTGAAGCTGGTGCAGAGGTAGGGGCAGAGCAAACATTAGACTTTCATTTGTCTTGTGGTCGCGTACACAACTCGAAGGAATGTTAATGTTGCTCTGTTTCTACTGACTGTGTAACAGTAACAGCTTGATGCAGACCGAAAACAGCACTGCAAAAAGCCACAATGGTTTATTCAGTGTTGCCTTAATCACATGTGAGAGGTTGAACTTAGGAATGTCCACTTTGAGTCAAATGGATTGATGGACTTAGATTAACAATGATTCTACACACCACCATTTGTTAGCGCAGAACAAATACAAGTATTTGCTGAGTTTAGAAAGTTCAACCTTGGCTCATAATAAATCCATAAAAACTGTTCAGCCCTTGGAGACAAAAAACATACAGTAATTGAAACCACCATTTTTGCAGCTTTTTAAAGAGATGCCCAATGCTTAAACATCTTCCTACGGACGGCATCAAGGCCTGACCTCTGACTTTTTTTATATCTTTTTTTTATTCATTGTGTTCTGTTGCTTAGGAGCCATTATTTTAAAGTGATTTGAATAAAATATGACATGCAACACAAATGCATTGGCTGTCCATTGTCACGCCTTTTCTATACATCAAGGTTTCTGCAAAGGAGACACATGTCTCCTCTTCACTTGGTCCATGAGATGCATTTTAGAAATTGAGAATACTTCAAAATGGAGTGCTAAGATTGATTTTCATGTCCTAGACAGGAGGGTTGAAAAGATGAGGAGGAATGGGGCCATGGCCATGGTGGTGGCTGTTTATCTTGTCGCTTTTGTTTTTCTATGCCCCCTGGAGGCAAACACTTGATTCATACAGCTTTAAGTAGACTTAAAAGCACAATAAGTACCTTCTATATACCCCAATGCATCATATGTTATCGTCATAAAACAGCTGTCTGAAAAATGTAACAAAGCCAAATGTTGTATAAGATGTTATTTCAAGTTTGAATGTACAAAACATTTTCTTCCATGAAAATACAGTGCCTAATACAGAGTCAATACTTGTAACTTTCAGCCTCTGCTCTCGATGCTGTGAGCTCGTCGCTGCAGAGTAACAATGATGATAGAGTTTGTACCCCATCATCTGCCCTCCTCCCTTAGTGGTTCCACACACACACACACACACACACACACACACACACACACACACACACACACACACACACACACACACACACACACACACACACACACACACACACACACACACACACACACACACACACACACACACACACACACACACACACACACACACACACACACACACACACACACACACACACACACACACACACACACACACACACACACACACACACACACACACACACACACACCCTACAGAGAGGGTCCATCCGGCCATAATTACACTCCTGCCACAGCTATAGGAGGTGGGGCGGCTGCGGGAACAGCAAAGAGTCTCACAGCAGGTGGGGGGGAACAGCTCCCTGAATGGAGCTCAAAATCAACCAAGCAAGGGCCACCACGGGGCCTAATTACTGGGTGAACATGACTAATGATGAATCTGCTCTCTGCTGTGGCGCTGTCCGAAATGTACAGCCCTCATCAGCCTCACAGTAGTTTGCAGAAATGTAAAGCAGTGTATTACTACTGTGAATAGACTTCCCAAAATGCATGCTGCTTGGTCTCTATATAATATTCCAGTTATACAACAAACCATAACTAAATAATGGAATTGAACGTTTACAGTGTGACAAGTATAAAAACACCATCTGTACAAACATCTTTTATTTCATACTAGGGCTGCTCAATTAATCGTATTTTAATCGCAATTACGATTATGGCTTGCAACGATTACAAAAACAACGTAATCGAAATAAAACGATTATCTTTTTATTATTATTACTTCTTTTTTTTTTAATAATTTTTATTTTTTTATTGGTTTTTCAGTTGAATTATACTTTCAGGGTAATCAACTGTTAACAACATACTGTTCACAATTTTTTCACCAATAAATTGATGTTTTCAAAGTAAATGGATAATCGTTTTTAATAATCGTGATATCAATTATTGACCCAAATAATCGAGATTATGATTTTTGCCATAATCGAGCAGCCCTATTTCATACCATGGGTTGTTTTATTTATGAAAGTGTTGATTAACACATAAATTGAATAAATAATAAAAAATACTTTAGTAACCAACATATGAAACAGTAATTAATGGATGCCGCATGGACCTGCTTTGTGTCGCTGCATGATTCATATAGTAACTATTCAGGAGCCTCAGTTTGTACCACGTATTTTTGGTTTAATGTCAGAAATTGAGGCAGCTCCTTTGTGCAAATTGGTGATTTGGAGAGGGGCCTATTTGCTGTTTATCTATTTTATATCTGCGAATGTGTCAGAGGACATGAGGGGTGAATAAGAATGATTTCTTCAAAAAACGTTTCGCAAGAGAGAGGCAATCAATCTGTGTAGTGATTCTATCCTTGGAGAATTCTTGGTAGTGACTGTGACTAATGTGAGTTTTCCCCTGCCCCCCTCACACGCACACACACACACACACACACACACACACACACACACACACACACACACACACACACACACACACACACACACACACACACACACACACACACACACACACACACACACACACACACACACACACACACACACACACACACACACACACACACACACACACACACACACACACACACACACACACACACACACACACACACACACACACACACACACACACACACACACACACACACTGTAAGAATGTACACAGAATATATGGTAGAGCAGTTTCCCATGAATTATATGTTTGACAGGTTGAATATATCCTGGGTTTCCCAACGTTGTTCAATCAAGATAACGATTAAGGGGAAATGGATCTCCCCAGGGAGAGCGCAGCCTCACATACAGACTCCCAGAGATGAATATACAGTACTGTCGGTGTGGAAGAAAAACAAACGTTACTTTTTAATGGCAAGATAAACGAGGAACAGTGCTGTCACTGAAGCTGTAGGAGTTTGAGGAGCTGTCCAGATGCTGAAAGAGCACCAGGCAGCCTTTCAATAAGAGCATGTGGCTCTTAAGGAACCGATGCAATTTTAGCACTTACTGAAAATAAACTATTCATTTGTCGCGTTTCCCCTAAATGTCCAGCTGGACGATGTATTCGAGCTGCTAACTTAGAGATGCATGCAGAGAATCACCCCTCGGACCTTTCATAAACCAAAACGTCTTAAACAGGAGATAATTAACACGTTCCACACTATTATATATATGTATCTGTTCTAAAGTAACAAGAAAGAGAACACACTCGAAAGTTAAGTCTTTATTCTCCCCCTTTGCTGCTTATTTATTTGGTGCAAAACACCGATCCGTACAGCAGAGCTTCACCTTGCCTTGAATCTGCAACGAGCTGTCAGTCGCTGCCCCGCATGTATACGGGAATGCAGACAGGAGGGGTGGAGTTCACAGCTTCTACTTTTCAGACGCTGCTCAGGCAGAAGAGCTCATTCTGTGCCTGGTAAACAGCGGAGTTGGCACTTATGCGTCCTGGCATGTGATCCCACTTTAGTTAAATCAATCGCCTCACTGCTGCAGCCTCCCATTAAACTTCCCATGCTGTTGCCCGTCCAGTGGACAGCACTTAGGGGGTTTGTCTGGACCGTATCCGCTCCTGCTCGCTCTTCCGCTGCTCTCCGTCTCTCCACCGCGGACTCTCCCGGTTCAGAGGGACTCACGCGGCTCGGGGAGCTGGCCCCGGTCTCCTGCACACATGGAGGGAGACGTAATGGACAAGGTGGAGGCCACGGCGACGGTGTGTGACTTCGATCCCATCAGTGGCAGCATCCCGGCCACCAAGGTGGAGATCACCGTGTCCTGCAGGTGAGTCCCCTCTGCGGGGCTTGGGGAGCTCCGCGCGCTAGATGTGTGTGTGTTTGGCTGTGCCACCGTTTTAAGTAATGTGTCATTTTAACATTTAGCTGCTGAAAAGACTAAAACATGTTTAACATTTTAAAGAATAAAATAACTTTATTAAACGGTAAAATGACTGAAGTCCTCATAGTGATCATTGCTCTTCTGCTTAAACGATCCATAGACCTCATTGGAACATTTAACCATTTGAGTGGCTTTGCGTTAGGAATGTGAATTCAAAAAAACACCTAATCAGCAAAGCACAAAGGGATGCCTTCAATATAGTTAGGAAAAAGCCAACTTTTATGCCTTTGCTTAGTTTTCCCCGTGTATTATTGTTTTGTACCTTTCGATGTCTCTGTCAGTGTGTGGGTCTTCTGCGCTGTGCGTGTGTTTGGCGCGCGCAGGGTCGCGGTCCACATGAGATTTCCATCGTCATAGAGACTATTCGCGTGCAAGAGGTTTCCCCTGAGACAACTTGTCGTGCGTGGAGCCATGTTCAGCTTCACTGGCTCCAGAAACCACAATTGTTTGTAAAATAAACGTAAAAACACCCGTTTGAATTAAATATGTTTGTCCTCAATGTCCATTAGACTTTAACTCAGCCCCATCCCCCAAGACCTCAAAAATACCACGAAGATTGCAAGTGTCTCGGATAGATGGGGTGGGGCAGCGCAGGTTGCGAGTCACAGTATTCTCTGCTGCAACATGCAGTATTCTGTCTTCACTGGTACAATTGCAATTAAGGTATCTCATGGAAATGGTTAATTTGTGTCCGAAGGCACCTTTCTGTGAGTAATTGTTCCATAATCCACAATGTTTAGCTCTTTGTAGCTCCGGGCAGCATCAGAATTATGTGCATGTAAATGGTGTTTTCCCATATGCATTGCTGTTAAAAATGCTATTGAGATTTCAGATGTTAATGTTGTTAAGCCACAGGCAAAAGTTGTTTCAACAAACACCTTGCTATCATCATTTTCTTCATTATCGTTTGACTTCTATTGATACTCTGCATTTACTCAGGAGGGGACATTTTGGAGAGGAGACTGATTGTCTTTTTTTTAACATTTTTTTTTATAAATGTCATCCATTTTAAAATTCTAAAGTTGTTCAACAAACCCAACATTGCTGTAGCCATGTAGGAGACATTTTGTATATTAATTAATTAGTCACATTTCAGAAGGAATCTGTTAACCTTTACAGAGTTGACAGGGAGAATGGTGCAGCCCTGGGGAGAGAGGGGCTGCTTAGAACAAGACGGCAAGCATTAGGGCTGCAACTAATCGTTATTTTATATATGATTCATCTGCAGGCAATTTTCTAGATAAATAAATTAATAGTTTAAAATGTCAGAAAATAGTGAAAATGTATAGTTTATTTGGTCCAAACCCCAAAGTTATTCAATTGAAAAGTATGTAAACCAGAGAAGAGCAATACATCTCAATAACTGTGAAGCGGAAAACCCAATTTTCTGCCATTTTTGCACAATTTATTTTATGATAAGCGATTAATATGATGAATTGTGTGAGATAATTTTTCTGCTGATTGACTCACTTGCACCTTTAATCAGCACTTCAGGATCTTGTGTTATGTAACAATGTCTTTTAGTTATGGAGCTTATCGTGTGTGTTTCTATTGTGGGGCATGTTTTCTGAGAAGCAGCTTGTGTTGTTTCCCTGGTGGGACACAGACCTTCATACTCTGAGCTGGATATGTTTGGATGCCCCCCGGCTCTGTTGATCTGCTGCTCCCTCAACTGTCATTAATGTCTCTCCAAACAAAGACTTGTTCCAGGACAGAGTATGATATAAGAGAATCTCTGCTTTCTTTGGTCCTTGACACATTGTCTGCTTTTAACGGCAACGACTTCAGGTCCTGCATTTTCTTCTTTAGAACTTGCTGCAGCATGTCATGTCTGACCTTTGAGGATTGCTGCAAAGATCAAACACTGGACAGCTCAAAAGTTGAACACTTACCAAATAAACAGCTATGCATGACGCCATTTCTCCCACTTATTAGCAAGTGTGTCTTTGGTCCATCAAGGAGCATCTGACAAAAACAATGGGTGTTATTTGGGTGAGAGGCACAACTCTGTGTAATTGATTTAGTAAGCCTGTGAGCTTGGAGATTGCACAGCACATGGAATTGAATTGCGGCCTTCAGGCATTCCCATAACCCTCTGCCAATATAACAGCAAGCTCCCCTAACAAACTGGAGGGACTGAAGCAGACAACCTCTTATCAAAGCAAGTGCATATCGCTATGCAGTGGCGGTTCTAGACCAATTTGACTGGGGCGGCCACTGGGGGGCCAGTTATTTTCTGAGGGGGGCACAACAAATGCAGGACGAAAAAGAGAACTAGACAGTATGAAGTAATTGCGCATAAGAAAACAATGCAATCCAGTTATTGGTATTTATTTCAGTACACTTATTTATTTCAGATATATCTTATAGTTATTACTGTTAGCTTCAGCTTAAGTTATAGTACAATTTTTGCACTAACACCATATCATATTTATATAAAAATAAAGGCAATGAACAGTTACATCTCTACTTTACGCCTACAATTACACGGATACAATAGTTTAACTCACCTTCAATTATCGTGGTAGTCTCTCGAAACTCACAGTCTTTCTTGGATGCAACAGCCTCTGATGATCCGAGATGAAAAGTGTTTTTCGCGCGCTTCAGCAGGACAGTGAAAGTGAGTGCACCGCTCTAATGGGTCCTGAGTGCACCGCTTTAATGGGTCCGACTAGAATGACGAATAACGTTAGTTCCGTCTATTCCGTCATTCAATACATCGTGTAATAAATCATACATTTTTTTTTTTTTCACTTTTCATTTTTAGGGGGGCCACAGAGGGGTCAGAGGTCAGTGTTCGGGAGCACTGCCCCCCCCCCCCCCCCAGATTGTTCTCAGTCTATGGCTCTGATTGGTTTTCCTCACAGGTCAGCCACTGAGCCGAGCCGAGCCCAGAGCATCTGCTTCTTAGCAGCAAGAGCTACACTCCAACTCAGCGATAAGATGGCTCTTCAATATCAAGTGGCCTCTTTTCCTACCTCTACCTTAACAAACACATGCCAGGCAATGCAGTTCAGTGGTTTAGGGCCAGTGGTCCCCTGTTGCTTTTACAGACCTGATCCCACCTCTTACGTGGCAGTAAAGAGTGTGTTCATTTGTTAATATGGAAGCGGCTCTGATACATATTTCAGAAGTTGTCTATGTGGTTTGCTAGATTATGCTTTAATTATGAGCAAAGTAGTAAATGTGAACTCTGCTGGATGGTAAAATGTTTCCTTTCTACTTCCCTGCTTAGCCGACCGTCTCAGAGTTCCCATGTAGACTTAAGGGAAACTGAGGCTTCTGCTCTGTGGTTCCTCTGTTACGCACACAGAACATTTGCACACAGAACATTTGCACACAGATACAAATTACAAAGCCCTTGAAGGCTTGACGCATGGATATTCTTTTAATGAATTGATTCTTTTTTACACCCCCCACATAGGTTTACACCCCTTATCAGAATAGATCAAGGTACACATATTGTCATGCTCTTGTAAGATACGTTGTTGGCATCCCATTTGTTAAAAAGCACCCATCCAGAGGAGATTGAGGGAGAAAACAGAGCTGTTTGATGGATAGCCCATACATCAACGCTGTCTCATTGTAAGTACATGAAAGTCCAACGAAACCACTAAGCACAAGGACGTGTGTTGAATTTCTATTGTCCTCCCACTTGAAAACACGTCAACAGAGGGTGTATTATAGGAATATATTGGTCCATTGACCACACCACAGGTATGACAAAGCCACCCTCACTTCTTCTGCGCTCAGCCTCCCACCTGACGACTTGACATTCAAACTTTATCAGTCCCCACTGCCCATTTAATCAGGACCAAGACAATGCACCTTGTCCTTCTCCTGTTCTCTGCTGTTGCGTTAGCGCTCGCTGTAAACATTCATTTGCTGTGATTGATTGGTTAGAGTAGCGCTGCATCCAATCAATGCACTCCATTGCTCGGGGAGATCTAACTCAAACAGGCCACCCCGCTCCAGAGGGATTCATTACCTGGTGAAACACACGAGAGGTCACATAACTACCTGTGACAAATGCTCGCAGGAGAGGATCCTGGGTGCACAAGGCCACTGATTGCTGTTCCCATGGGTCGATCCTAAAACGTGGAATGCATTTTGATCTGAAGCAAGAGAGGGGGTGGTGGTAGCCTCATGAAATCATCAGCACGATTAGGATGTGAGTTGTCGCTGCTCAATCTGTCAAAAACAGTTGCCTGAGCAGAGCTATTGGGATTCAAGCTGTGTGAAAACCTTTTGTTTATTTGAATGCGTTGTTATGGCCTGTAACTCTGCTGTTGTTGTTGTGTTAATGGCTGTTGTTCTCATTTAGTTTTGGTTACCCACTCAATCAAAGCCTGACCTGGTTTTTGCGGTTAACCGTCTCTGTTTGAATTGAGTTTGCATTGTGCAAGAGCATGACATATTGAAACAAGATCTCTTTGAATGATAAATATATTAGAATTTTCTGTGCATTTTTTTGTGCCGCTCATTTAATTTTGTGTTCTGGGTTAAGACTGACCTGAGGCAAGCTCGCAGCTTTTATCTTGTAGGATGACTTGTGTGTGTGCTATGTGTGTGCTGCGTGTGAAAGAGAGTGATGTGTCACATCTGTTTTGGGGATCGAGGCTGAGCGGCACAAAGGTGCCAAGGGGAGGTCGTTTTTTTTAAAATTCCAATTTAGGGATGTTAAGATCGGAGCCGGCGAGTCTCACAGGTCGATGAAGCGGATGATTATGCATGAACCCCTGAGACAGTGAAAATGAGTTTGGATACCAGACACTTGGCTTGTCGTGGGGTCGGTGTTATTAATATATTCTCATATGGGATATATGACAGCAGAGGGGGATCCCATAGATACACTTTGTGGTGTCATGCCGGTGTTGTATCACACGCCGCATGTTGCTTGTGTCATCTCAAAGTGTTGATTAGAATGACAGGAAAAGTCAAGAGGCTGGTGCAGCAATAAGAAATCCTAGCAGTCCCTCTTGGCTCTGAAGTGTCAAACTGCTTCTGTCACTATTTTGAGAGGACCTTAAGGGTCAGCAAACTGTGTTGGAAGATTTCTGTAACCAGGGATATCTGACCCAACATCACAGCTTGTCTGGACAATGTGCGAGCTGCTAGCAGATTTGTCCAAAGTGTGCCAGGTCCCTCTGTAAAGATTTCAGCACATTATGTTGCGTACGTCAAAGGACTCTACCATGGTGACAAGCTGCAAGCCAAAACGAGCTACTCATTGTCAGATTATTCTGATTTCTGTACTTCTTGAGATAGTGTAGTGGAGGTGTTATAAAGAAACCAAAAGGGGTGTGGATGAGAATGTATATGCTATAATGTAAATGTGGCTGAAACATTTGATAACTAAAACACTATACATTTTCACAGTAGGGAGATGGACTATCATTCAAATGTGTGAATCGAACAAGAATAACTTTTTTAATTTAGAAGTCAAGTACAAGTGATATGTTTGGTGTTCAAGTGGTATAGGTCATAGCCTGGCAATGTACTGCCAGAACAAGAAATTGTATACAATTTAAGAAATTCAAAGTAAAGAAAACCCTGCAACAACATATTGAATTTAGAGTTTTACAAAAATGTTCATGTCCAGGAAGTAATGAAACCCCTCATCAGTGGACACACACTGGTGGGTGTGCCAGTGGCCTGAGGGTAGGAGCCCCTCAGTGCTGCATGGTGTCTCCAGTATCTGCTCCCCGACGCCAGCAGGTGGAACACGCTGTTATCCTGGTGCTTTGGATTCCAAGTGATCTTCCTATATTCACCTTACTCTTGCAGTAAACAGTGAATATACCTTTAGGTGGTCAGAGCATTGTCTGCTGTATATTGAGCTGAACACAGCACTCTTTGAGGCGCCTTGCTGTGCTGTTTGATGCTGTATCCATACCATGACAATTCAGTCTAATTATAAGACTTTAGTAAAACTGCATAACATATTTATATGAATAGGTTGTGGTCATGCTTCTGAATACTTACAGTGCTTGTTAGTGTTTGTCAGTTAGGCTCATTGAAGTGTACCACCACCTTAATGGCTTTGGGCTTTTTCAAATGACGGATGCTCAACGGGAGTACATGGCCAGTTAGATATCCGCATTTCTCTTTTCCACCTTATATACAACCAGTAGTTTGCCCCCCCCCCCCCCCCCCCCACATGGTACACTTGCAGCTATTTCATCCCTCACTAACATCAATTAGTGTTATCCTCTGAGAGTTTCTTCATATGCTTTACTATCATGAACACACCCTGCTCTCTCCCCTCCACACTCGGCTGAATCTAAGCCGAGCTTCCTTTCTCTTTCTCCATTTAATGATCAGTTACTGTCATTTCAAAGCCAAAATATGTGAGCTTAGAAATGCTTTTCTGTTCATTATTAGGTTTTTGTGTAGAATTTAATGTGGTTTACCCGTATTTGGAGTACAGTATATGTATGGTTGGTGTGTGTCTGCAAAGACATTTGAACAGTGGGTCTTTTCACATGGGACCAACATTCATTGGTGTGAATTCACAGTAGGCGAAGTGCAAAGTGCTGTGCCAGGATTATAACAGCCATATACCACGAGTGTGTGAAGCTCTCTTAGTTCCTCTTAAAAAAAATATCTTTCTCTGCTCAAACCCTGAGCTGTCATAGTCTGCAATTAGCACAGATATGATTCCCTGGTTGGACATCTGTCACACACAAAAAGCCCCTCAGAGACAGGGAGTCACAGCGTGCGTGCTTCCTCATTTATTACTCTAGCAGTTTTATGACCGAGATTCTGTCCCTGCCCGCGAGACGGCCAACCAGGGAGTACTCTGCTGCAGGTACTGTCCACCTGGAGAGATCCCAGGCTGAGCAGAAAATGAATAATCAAACAGATGGAGGAGGAGAAGACACCTGGTGCCATCACTGTGAAGGACACTAGGAGAGGGACCGGATTGTGTGTTAAATAAAATGTAGGGGAGTTTCTGAGATCCACACAAAAGCAACATTACTATGTGTGCTGGCAGAGATCATTTCCAATAATGAAATGCAGCAGTGCAAAAACATTCTATCAGTTGTTGTTTTCATTTGTTTATTTTAATTTCACATGATTGCTCCTTATCGCCCGTATCTCATGATTTTTCCTGCATAATGTATTGAAGATATTTCCTTTTTGCATTACAAAAATGCCCTCAAGGAAAACGGAGTACTTCAGTCGAAATAATGGGATCCCTCCGGTTTGTAAAGAGCCTGTCGACCTCTGCAGCAGCATATATCTCCCGTCTGGTTCTCTGACTCTTCAACCCCTGATAAGCTGCTTAAGGGCATTTGAAACAAAAAGTGGACTTGCTGACCCCATGCTGTGTGAGTGGAAAGAAAATGTCTATCCTCAGTCAGAGAAGAGAGGGCCAGAGGGGAGGAGAGAATGTAAAGTGGCTTGAAAATACAAACTGTCCTCCCCCCAGCCATCTCCCATTGTCTGCCATCTAGCATGAAGACTTTCTTTTCTCTCACCCGGTCAGAAACTAGACTTTCATGCTTGCATTTGTGGTCTCCTTTCAAGAACCAATGAGTTAGTAGCTCATGCGGGGATTAGCCAGCCAAATTCAAGACTATTTAAAACCACTTTCCACGGAATTAGATGCTATTCCTCCAAGGTGCCAATTATGCGTTCAGTAACTTTAAGAAAGTGGAGAAAAATTAAGGGACTGCTGACAATGAGGCACTGAGGGTGCAGTAATTAATTCTCACATTTCTTAGTTTAATAATCAGCCACATGGACCAAGGAGCTGCTACATCATCCTCAGGGATCTGACCCAGAGGGAGCGTGTGCTCCGAATATATATTTTTAAATCACTGTTTAGCAACCAGCCATTTTTAGAGGTCAAATTTTCTTCATTCTTAAATTGTAGTAGAAAATGTTTTAAGCCAAACTCAATACGTTTTTGTCCCATTAATAAAGCCAGAGTGAGTTTGCAGATTACGAGCGTTGGCTGGCGGACTGTTTTAGGTTTTCGCTCGTACTGCCTTACTTATTTAAAGTGTGCGAAAACATTAACTTCAAGCCTTTATTTACTGACAAATAAAAACAATACTTTATTAGGTATGATGAGCCAGAGAAAGGGACATTACATCAATTATATTTTCTTTGTTTCTCAAGTAAAATGACATTTCTCATTGTTTGTTTGTTCTGCATCTAATAATGAACCCCAGCTGATTGCTTCACATGTGATACATATATAATGCTCCTGCGACTAGAGGAAATGATTGCACTCAGTTTTAATGAAGGCGGTGAGATCAGAAGGAATAGGAAAAGTGATGTTGGCATTTCCATTCACGTGTTTAAAATGAGATGGTCGTAGTGATCACGAAAGTGCCACGGTATGAAAGACGGCTGAGGGATGAAATGTGGTGTGGATGAAAAGTAGCTGGATCTAATTACTTTTGTCCTACTTTCAATGAACTTTATATTCATCAACAAACTTGTTCTACATCAGCTTTCGGGATAATGATCTTCTCTTATCTCTTATCTCGTGGTGAGAAGGAGTTAACTTTTGAAATACGCGTTACTTTAGTGAAGGCAGGCGGATTATCTGAGATGTTAATACCCATCCTGCGGCAACACTGTGTTCTCTGGCCATGTGCACACAGTAAGATGGTGGATTAATTTAAATCGGCGTATAAATCTTTTTATAATTTCTTCCTGGAATAAAAAAAATGTCTGCTACAGGAAAGTGACGTCGGCTACTGTAATGAAGCCTTGTTATTTGCCAGTAACATTGTGTAAATGTAAAGCAGCATGTCATTTTTCCCAATGTTCCTTTCCCCATGTTCTCTTCTGCACTGAGAGGTGATGGACAGGCTAATTGTCGAGTGGTAATGGATGCCAGACGGTTACAGGTAGATGCAAAGAGGCAGTTAGTCCTTGATGGCTTTGTTATCTCCATTGATAATTACACTGACAATGGGCTAATACCTAACAAAACTCTATTATCGCCCACGTTTCCCTGTGACAGAAGACTTTGTGTCCAGGAATGCAGAATACATGGACATGAATGATGCCCTGTTGCTTGTATTCAGTCCTGAATCCTCATCTATATTCATTGAAATCCTCTTGTCCCCTAGAGGGATGAGGTTTGTTCTGAACTGCATGCAAGTTATTTATTGATACGGCTAACAATCAGGGAAACAGAAACAAGACGTGTTTACAGGCTTTTGAATTATACTGATATGCTAATGAGATCATTTAAACTATGTGGAAAATGCCTCCCGTATAAAATGTTCTACTATTGAAGGTCGGACACCGATGCTATATCTGCTTTGTTAGATCTTGTACAGTGACTGAAGGACATGTTTAAGACTCATCGCATCATATTTCATTTAGCTGACGTCGTCAGGAAAACTAACTTGTCTGCCCAAAAAAAATCACAAACCCAATCTATTAGAGACAAACAATTAAGGTGGAATGAATAAAATGAGTGCTGATTGCGGCTCTCATCTTAAATGAGCCAATCAGAGTCTAGCTGTATGAAAAGGTGTTGGATGATGAGTGTCAGAACAAGGCTGTGCTTTATTTCATTTAACCTTAGAGGATTTAGACTGAGGGAAATGCTGCCGTACGTATCCTGACCTGCAATAGGAGTCTGATTTCTTCGATTGTTGTTCAAAATAGGGGAGATTGAATTTGGACTAGTCTGAATGAGTGTGACTTAGATACCCAAACTATGAACTAATGATATGCTCTTTTGCAGGTAGCTTCCCTTGGTTGCTGCATTAGCTTTGAACATAAGCATGCTCATGTTAGCATACTGATGGAGCTCTTCGATATATTGAGTTTTCTGTTGCTGTGAAATGATGAAACATTCCTCACATGAGCTGTTGCTAAATGCTAAATATATTAATCTGTGATGGAAACAGGTCACACTTGTCTATGTTGCTGTGGACATACAGTATTAAGAGATATACTGTAGAATTCTTGCTGATAAAGGTTGCTCATCTGTTGGATGTTTTTTTAATCCATATCCCTTGTGCATTAGGAGCTGACACTAACAATAATTTCACTATTGTTTAAGCTGAAAATCCTTTTCATAATTATTTCTGTCCGTTTTAGAAGCAGAAAGTATAATAACATATTTCTTCAGAATATATAAATAAGAGTGTTCAGCCTTGGGTCCACTGCAGTCCTTTCACTGTCATGTGAAGTGTGGTTGTAAATTATTATTTTTTTCCACATTTGTGGAAGCCCATTATTCTTACAATTGTGAGAAATGAATTAGACATAAATGAAAACATTTGCCAGAGCCCAGTTTTAAAGTGACTGTTTTCTTCTCTTCCAGAAATCTCTTGGACCGAGACACTTTCTCCAAATCCGACCCATGTAAGTTCTCAGCTTTCACAGTGCTGATTTAAGCATGGCTTTTGTCTTGCTCAGAAAATGGTTCATCCCCTTCTCTCCCTCGGCAAAGCTTTACTTTTATTTGAGCTGAGCTTCACTTTGATTCAGTTTACTTTGCTATTTCAAAGTGTTCCTTCAATAACTGCATATAATTTGCACATTAATGTGACAACCTTTCCTCACTGAGAGCTACAGAAAGTACCTTAATGCATGCAGGGCCAGACTTTGAATACAAATGGGTATCTTTGGGTGAAACACATGGGGAACCTCCATAAAGGCATTTTCTTTGATGCTCCCTGCAGGATGAAGAATGGGAGAGACATGTATCATAATAAGGAGGAGGTTCGAGCCCTTTGTGTAAATAAGCCACTGGAAAATATCACATTCGCCCTGTTTTTTATTCACAGGAAGATGAACCCTAAGATATATGAGGGATCACGCTGTGAGCATGAGGCTCAGCTTAATTTAAAGTCGTAATATAATATGGGAATAAAGAGATTTTCCAACTGTTATTGTATTGCATATTGTTTTTTGATTGCACGGCTTAAATTGAGCTCCAGACGTCTACAATGTTGTTAAAGAGCTTTGTTCTTTGCATGTGCCCATTATACCCAGAATGTGATGCAGTGCAGCATCATCAAGTTTGGCACTTCATTATGCTGTCAGGGTGAGATGGGATAATTAATGATGAATTACAGCAAAGCACCGTACGAAGAAGCGGGATGCTTGATTGAGATGGTGCCGTGACAGTGCACTCTCTCTCTTTCTCTTCAGTGTTGGTGTTGTACACGCAGGGCGCTGAGTGCAAACAGTGGAGAGAGGTAAGAGATCGCCCCTCTGTCGACACAACTCCATCAGCATGTCTCCTCTCTATCACAGGCTGCTCTCTGTTTACACCCCCCCACCCCCCTCGAGGTAAATGCTGTGAGTGCCAATCATTTCCGATTGATTAACGCTGTGAATATCCGTGCGCTGGTCAGCACTGTGTAAGCTGTGACTGATTGGCTGATTAACACTTTAATTAGACCGCAGAGACAGGTAACGTATAGAGAGGAAAGCTATTGTGGCAAGACAAGTGATGCCTTTGGGATGATTTGTTCCTGTAATCCTGATGGATAGGTATACAGAAAAAAACTCCTAATTTAAGATTCCTTTCAGACTGATATTCTTTTGATCTGAGGCAGCCGGACCCTTTTTTGTGAACATGAATGTTATTTTTCAAAAGCTAAAAGCCAGGCATTCAGTAATATACAGCACAATCAATACTGTGTGTACAGTACCTGCTGCCTAACACGAATAGATAGATACTTTTAAGAGCTGACACTATTTGCTATTTCTTTCACTCTGGCTGAATAGGAGTGCCATGTGTATTGACTCCACACAGAGGCCTTGGTGTCAGACCGGTGCACATTGGTGTGACACAACAGATTTAGGAGTGGGAAAGACTTGGCTCCAGGATACAAAGGTTTCACTTGGAATCTGTATTTTGGTGCTTCTTGGCTTTTATAAATAGAGTAAGGTCTAAAACAGATTTCAGTGGCACAAGGCAGGTTCACAACATGGATGAGAAGAGATGCCCCGTCTTACCTTTGCATAGCAAAGCAACAACACACACACACACACACACACACACACACACACACACACACACACACACACACACACACACACACACACACACACACACACACACACACACACACACACACACACACACACACACACACACACACACACACACACACACACACACACACACACACACACACACACACACACACACACACACACACACACACACACACACAGCGATACAACATTTATCGTGTGTCAGATTTTAAACCGCAAAATGCATCATAATAGAAGAATATAGCTTGTTTATAAAAACAAAAGTGCCATGGGAGTTTCTCCAAACGCAACTCCTCGCTAAGCCCCTAATCCATGTTTATCTTAATGTTTGTTATTAACTGGCCTTCTGTCATTATCAAGGAAGGAATAGTTTGACATTTTGTGAAATACACTTTCTCTCTGAAGGGTTAGATAAGAAGATCGATATTTCTCAAACAACTGGTTCTCACAAAGGTTGAAGTACCACACACACACACACACACACACACACACACACACACACACACACACACACACACACACACACACACACACACACACACACACACACACACACACACACACACACACACACACACACACACACACACACACACACACACACACACAAACACACACTGGACTACAATCTTGATTGGGTTCACAACGTAACTTTCACACTTTAAAAGTCCTCTGGAAAATTGTTGTCCACTTTAGTACAGATGCATTTGGAGTCACGTGGGGGTTACTGAGAGTGGCATCTTATCACGTCCTGTGTCTTTAAATGTCATTTCTACTAACCTAACTGTAGACAAAATGGCGACTAACATGAATAATTAAATTAATGACCAATTGTTACCTGAACTATCTTTTTTGCTCACAGGCTTTTAAGAGTGGCCACCAGTAAAGCAAACATTGGTGCTTGTAGCAGCAACACAGCGATATGCTTTTAATGAGGCCATAAATTAGTTTGACTAATTATCATGCAAATGTAGTCAAGGCTCCTACACTTGTCACCTCTGGCTACACTGCCCTGCCTCGAGCTTCCACACTGCGTGCAGCCTGGACGTCTCTCCCTGACAGAGATACAGAGTCAGAGCCGGACAGCTGCCTGTGTGAGCTGCAGAGTCAAGCTGTGCAGTATTGATAAAGGTGCTGCTAAGCCCTTCGTTTGCCCCTGTCATGATCTGCGCCTGTTTGTTCTCCTCAGAGTGGATGTGGTTGGTCGGAGCACCTTTCACTGTGCCACCTCCCGTCTGTAATACAATGACTCTTGTGTGGGACAAACCCCCATCGGCTTGGTGTCTTTCAAGTTCATCCATCAAGAGTAGAACATCTGGATATTTTAATTCCAGGTCCATCAATTCCTCCCCTTGTAAGCATCCTTAGCCGAATATATAAAACTGTAACTGCAGCCCATCAATCTGTTACCACATGACTTTAAAGTATTAATATTCAACTCCCTCGTCTTTAATTACTCCGAGTGCATGACATGTTTTCCTCTTTCCACAGCTTTTACTTAACAGCTGACACAATGTAACCTCCATAAATGTAAGCAAGCCTGGCCTTTCCACGCTGAGGAATTAGTAGACATTAATCTTTTTACCAAGATAATTTAGTGACATTGGAGCTCACCATTTATCTAAGGCAGGGTTATTGGAGGGAAGTATTGCACACTGACTGCCAATGCCCAGATATCCTTTTTTTGGGGGGGTTGACAGTTAATCGTAGTGCTTTGCAACTCTGGCTTTACAGGCCCACTTTGTACTTGCCAAGGAAGGAATAATATGTGGTATGAGAGATGTTTTATTTCCTCGGGTGGCTGTTCTCTGCTCTGGTGCGGATTTTATGCTTCTGTTGAGTTTGGCTAGTACCAAATTGAATATGCTATCGGCCCCCTGTTGCCACATTCAGCTCCTATCATAAAATGATGCCGCTGTTCGCCTGGTGCAGATAACTCCCTCTATGTATGCTCCCACTTTCTGACAGGTATACAGTAGGAAGAGAGATTTTAGTGCTGCTACATAGAAGTTCAACTTTTATACGCTTAGACACAGTTTTATGTTTGATGGCAGGTTACACTTCAGTAAATCCACTCCCTCATACTGTCATATGTTACACACATCCAGCTAGACTCTCTAGCATTAGCATAGGCGTCCATCTGTTAAAAGTATTCTTCTTCTGCAACGTTACTCTGTCGCTCCCCACATTAAATCCCACTTTGAGTTTTACCCCCTCTGCATGTAATCACAAAGTTGTGAGCCTGTAATCCTGCTGCTACATCTCCTCATTAAACCTTAACACTGCTATTATTAATTCCCTGTGTCAGTCTATGGTTCCAATTCCTTTCATTTATGCAGCTCCGCATACATCCTCTGACTTTCAATTATTCATTTTGGATTCAATAATGTGTGTGATGGGGGTTATGCACAACACTTTTGTTTGCCTGTTGATTTGTTTATCAGCACATCCCCGCATCAGAAGGTCTTGCTCTGTATCAGTGTCGTCTTTCTTTAGTACTGACGGATTCCCACTTTCTTCATAATGCCAGGGAACTGGAGATGGCTTGCCACCTTCCCATCATTTGTAACAGCTCATCATCCCCACCCCTTGTTTTTGAAGTCACTATGAGCTCGAAAGTGGCGTTGATTGTGATATTAATAAATTAGTGTAATTGGAGTCCATAAAGTGTTTTCCTCAGGCTTGCTCATCCCCAGCACAATGAGAAGAGGTGGAGAAGAAGAGCTGAACTGTGTGATCACTGACTTCTGTTAATCAAATCTGAGCTTATCTGAAGCTGTGAATTCACACTGTTGCAGGGGGAAGATGGGGTGGGGGGGGTACATTAATAGAACTGTGGATGTAGTTTCTGCTATCATGTGGATGTAGCTTTGGGATTACTTATTCGTCTCTTTTCTTCTTCTTTCCTGGTTCTGGTCTAGTTCGGGAGAACAGAAGTCATCGACAACACACTGAACCCGGACTTTATCAGGAAGTACATCCTGGACTACTTCTTTGAGGAGAAGCAAAACCTGCGATTTGACGTGTGAGTTATTCTGTTTGATCCATTCCTCTGGAGACACACACCGAGTTTCAAATGTGCAGTCCTCTTCCAAACCAGTCCCCCATTTCGTTCATTTCTTTTTTTAACCATAAGCTTCACATCTTCTCCCTCAGTCACTCTGTCTTCCCCATCTATCTCTTAACCCCCCTCCCCCCTTTACGGTCTTTTATTTTCTCTCTTCTCTCCGTTGTCACTGCCAGCTCTCCTGAGGAATTATTCATTGGTGCAGAGTCTCAGAAGTCATTTTTTGAAAGGAGATTGGTATAAGGGTGATACATATTTCAAATAAAGTTGTATCCTTAATATTTCTCCTGCTAAGCAAAGCAAATCTCTAAAACTAAGTCCCATGAAACTCGCAGAGACCTCTGTCCCCCCCCTCTTTCACATACTGCTGCCTTCCCCCTCTTGAAAAATACCAGCCTGGAGAGAAGGTCAAGAAGGTGCGGTTTCCTTTTGAGACCCCCCCAGAACAGAGTCAGGATCATTTTGTCTTTTCTCCTCCCTACTCAAGGAGAACAGATGTGCTTCCAAAAAAATATCTTTTTTTTCTTCCATCCTTCAAGCATGAAGTCCCCCAGTGAACTTCAGCGACGTATCCAGGCCAGGCTGCAGGTCTCAAAGGATTTTAGACACTTAATGAATGAATTTGGCATGCTATCATGATTCAACTCTGGAACCCCCTCACAATTAGTGTTGCTCATTTACATATTTCTTTAAATCACAGAGGTGGGAGCCTGGGCTGAATGAGGCTTAGTTACTTTTACATTAAGTCTGGCAAATGCTGGAAACTTTCTGTGCATCTGTAGGTAGTTTAAGTATGATCTCCGAGGCATAGTACAGAAATTACATGAATAAACTATAGAACCACTTTCCTAATCAACTGTCATATTATTTGCTCCCTTAATGACCCAGTGTGTGATCGACAGGAGGAAAATGTCCAAGCTGCAGCCAGTGTTTTTTTATTATTAGACTTGGTAGTAAAATGTGAGGTCTCCTGATGTTTCGCCCATCTGTGCCCATGTGATTTGTGGTGACTTTGTGATTTCAGGTATGATATTGATTCTAAAAGTCCAGATCTGGCAAAGCATGTAAGTGAAAACACTTTATTTCTTCTTCAGAACTAGTTTATATTTCATCCTGAAACTAGTTTGAGCTATTTTTAGGTTTTATGCAAACCAGTTTACGGCATCTAAAATGCTCAAATATATTTGGGAATAATGAGAGGATTATCCTTCATCTGCCAAAATATTGTTTATTTTACACTCTCCACCTGCCTTAGTTTGAGAACATATTTTATTTCTTCAGAGCTATTATAATTGGAGTTGTATTTGCATCTGGCATACCCTCAAATGAAGCATTGCAGATCATTATCAAAGCCTTTCAAAACACATTTCCCTGTGCGCTCTGTAGTGTACTTTGCAATCTAATTTTCATATTCTAAGACAGCACATTAAGGAACAATACCCAGCTATAGTGATACATGTATGTTAGTGCCATCATTAACGTTGAAAGCTTTGATTAATAAACTCTGTCTCATTTTATACATAAACAATATATTTGCAGCACTTGGTTTGCATACCACCAAATGTCACTGTAATGCTTTTATTGTTGTTATTTTGTGCTGCATGGCTTGGAAACACACTGTTCTTTGAATGAAACCCTTTGTTGCTTTCCATCTATTGTGCTGTTTCACATTCTCTTTCCTGCTTCCTCTGAGACTTTCTGACTCTTCATCGTCTACTCTTCTGTGCTGCATATCTGCTCTTTCACATATCCACTTTTGCTCTTCTTTCTTGCACTTGGTTGATGACTGTCTGGTATTTGAGTGGTGTGTCTTCTGTTCCATGATATGCTCTGTTGTGTCACTGCTGCTGCCTGGTCTCTTTCTCTTCCTCCTCTTTCTTCTTCACCCTGGAAGCCCACCGACTTTAACGTACGTGTCTGCCTCAGATGTCCTTAATTATAACCGTACAATGCTTATGACGATGCTTTATTCCTCGCCGACTGTCCTTGTTACCCCCTAACCACCTGAACGCCCCCATCCTCCGTCTCTCTCTATCCCACTGTGTGTTCCCCCCATGGCAGGACTTTCTGGGACAGGTCCACTGTACATTGGGAGAGATCGTGGGCTCACCTGCCAGCCGCCTGGAGAAACCTCTCGGGTGAGTCTTCTTTTTACTGTGTTTAATCATTTGGAAAGAGCCAGGAAGAGAATTTTCCTTTATTTCTCAAGGAGACACAATTCTACTTTAGAAAACACCATTTCCAGATATTACAATATAATGAAATCTCAGTGGCACATCTCAGCCCATTTAAATCTTACATGGTTCTCCTGCTGGATTTCCCACGTTGCAGCAAAGATGAGGCGATGATGGATATGTCTGCCTTCTAGAGCCATCTGTATCGTACATTACACTGCGAGATTAGACCCGTGTGCTTGGATGGGAATGGGTAATTGAACACGACCGGGGGCTTCCTCAATGCAATTACTGTCATTAGGGAAGCGATCTTGCGTGGAGAGCGGATTGAAGTCAGCGTGAGACACATGGCACTATCAACGCAGCTTCTCTTAAATTGGGAAATATGATGCCCCGAAGCCATTAGCACCCATGGGCCTGTGCGTAGCTCTTTGAGTTGTGTGTATCTGTTGAGAGTGAGAGGGAGAATTTGACAAACTACAGAGCTTGTGGTCGTGTGTGAGAGTGTGAAGTACAGCCTGTAGGCCTGTCAGTGAAGTTGGAGGCGGTGCTGGTTTGTGTGAATAACAGGGCTTTGGTGTCGACCACGAACTCTGCCAAGAACTGGTGGCGGTGGATTACAGAGGTGCTCTTCAGTGCTGAATAAGCAGATGAACAGGATCAAGAGTCAGTATTCACCAGTATGCTGTAAACTAGGCTTCACAGCCCACATCAGAGACACGCAGAAGGCTCAGGAGCCCCAGGCAGACATGATGGACACAAGTATTGATTCTGCAGCTTCAGCGGGGCACCTTGATCACTGCTGAGGCACAACGCTGATGCAACACCTCATTTAGCTGCAGCAGAGGGCGATGATGATGATGATGATGATGATGATGATGATGATGATGATGATGATGATATGTTTGTCGTTACAGACCGCAGCTTTCAAATTGAAGGACTGAGTCTTTATAACAACATTCACTTGTGCTGCTATTAACTGTTCCAACAGCTATTATGTCAGGAAATATAGCAATTGAGGAAAAGTACAGGTTTATTTTGATTTAATGAAATACAGTTTTATCAAGCTCTGCCCCATTTGAATAGCCAAATGGCACCCATGGGTAATGAAGTTTTCCTCACCTCCTGTGATGGACGACATTTTAGAAGTTATTTAATGGCCATGTGCTCCATTTCCTTATCATGCGTCCTGATGTGACAGTGCCTCTCTGTACCGGAGCTTTAAGGAAAAGCTCCCGCAGGGACTGAGGAAATCTGTTAGCCATGCTTAAACAAGCCCTCCCACGGCACACCGCGTCCAATGACCTGCTTAAGAAGCACATCAGCAGCCTTTCCCTATTTTCCACACTTCATCTCTCATTTATTCTCCCTCCATCCATCCTCCAGATTCTTTTTTTATAGCCTGACCCCCTTTCTGCTCATTGTGCTTTGCATTTTGTTTTGTTCCCCCAAACCTCTATCTCTTGTTCTGCCTTCAGTTTGCTCCTTCCTCATTTAATTTAATTTCAAACCTTTATCTATACAGATAAATCCCATTGAGATCATTGATCTCTTTTTCAAGGGAGACCTGCTCAAGTAGTTCCACATGAAACATAAATAGAACAACAAAAGGACATCATACAGCATCATTTACATAATTATCCACATAAACAGGTACCAATAGCTTCCGATTGAGTAGCATCCAACCGAGCTTTAAAAACATTTAGTGGCACCAGATTGTTCAGTTTCCATTTAATTTGCAGACTATTCCAAGACAGAGGAGCTGCGCATCTAAAAGCTGTCTTCCCTAAGACAGTCCTAGCAGTTGGCACATTTAATAAAACCACAGCATTCGATCTCAGGCAGTAGCCACTTACAATTCTCCGTGAGATCAGGGACCAGATATAAGATGGAAGTTTCCCTAACATGGCTTTGTATATAAAAATATACCAGTGACTGAGCCTCCGTACAGTTAGTGAAAGCAAACCAGCCCTTGCATACAGGGTACAGTGATGGGTTAATGCTTTACAGTTTGTCACAAATCTCAGTGCACTGTGATACGCAGCATCTAACTTGACCAGGCAATTGGCAGGTGCATTCATATACATCAAATCACCATAGTCCAGCACAGGTAAAAAGGTCACAGTGACTAGCCTTTTCCTGGCCTCAAGCGAGAAACAGGACTTGTTCCTGTAGAAGAAACCTAGCCTAACCCTCAGTTTTTTAAGCAGGATATTGACATGAAGTTTAAAAGAGAGACAATCATCAAGCCAGATACCAAGGTATTTGTAACGGGTAACCACTTCAAGTTTTATTCCTTGCGTAGTTACAATATCTAAAACAGGCTCTGGTGTCTTTTTTGCTTTAGAAAAGAGCATTACCTTGGTTTTATCCACATTTAAAAGAAGCTTTAGTTCAGAGAACTGAGTCTGAATAATGTTAAAAACAGCCTGTAATTTAACACCAGCCTCCTTAATGGAGGGACCTGCACAGTACATCACGGTATCATCCGCATAAAAATGTAAAGTAGCTTCATCCACATTTTCACCTAAACTGTTGATTTAGATGGAGAATAAAAGTGGACCTAAAACAGAACCTTGTGGTACACCATTAGAAATGTTCAACCACTCAGAAGACAGCCCATCAAAGTGAACACATTGGGACCTTTCAGAGAGGTAGTTTACAAACCACCCCACTGCATGGCTGGACATACCTATACTGGCTAGCCTCTGCTTTAAAATGTGATGATCGACGGTGTCAAACGCTTTTGAAAGGTCAATAAACAGAGCTGCACAACTCTGCTTATTATCTAAAATACTCGCCACATCATTCACTACTTTCATCTGTGGCAGTGATGGTGCTGTGTTGCTTTCTGAAGCCTGACTGATGTTTAGACAGGATGTCATTTGTACATAAAAACTCCTTTACCTGTTCACTCACTAAGCGTTCCGGAACCTTAGCCAGAACTGATCATTTAGAGATGGGCCTATAGTTATTTAATAAGGTGGCCTCCCCTTCTTTTAGCAAAGGCAGGACATAAGCTGACTTCCACAATTTTGGAATTGTGTTAGTGCTGAGGGAGAGGTTAAAAAGAGTAGTGAGAGGTGGAGCAATAAAATCTGCAGCTATCTTTAAAAAGAAGGGTTCTACGTTGTCCGGGCCAGCCGGTTTCTTAGGATCTAGCTTGGTTAAAGCTTCACAAACAACATCAACAGTAAAAGGGGTAAAACTAAAAGGGTTTTCCAACACACGTTTTTCAGAGTCACAGACTGTAGTGTTCACAGAAGCAGAGTTAGTGACAGAATCAAATAGAGAGCCACAGGACACAAAATGCTCATTAAAGCAATTTAGCATAGTGGCCCTGTCCGATATAGAGCCAGATGCTGTGGTAATGCACGGAGGTAGCTCATTACGGATATCGCCGGTGGATAAAGATTTAATGGCTTTCCAAAATTTTCCAGGATTATTCAGATTCTTGTGTTACTGACAGATAGTACTTTGATTTAGCACTTTTGATTTGCGGTGTGAAGCTATTCCTTAGCTGCCTAAAACGCAGCCATTCTACCTCTGAGCCTGATTTCCTCTTAGCAGCATACACTCAGAGATGTGTACTATACTTGTGAGGACATTTGACTGACTTAGCTTAGTCTTACTGTAATATTGATGTTATTTTAACATCAAATCTACACACCTCCCAACACCCTTACCCAAAATGTATCTCAGTCATGATCTAGCCAATTTGTAACTATCTATGCAGGTTTGACCAAACCTTTGTGTCCAGAGGGTGGTCGTCTACACATATCCACAAGGTGTTCCCACTATGAAAGGGCTTTGCAAAAAGCATTGCCTGGAGCAAAGTTAAGCTACTAAATCTAACAACTCACTAGCCCAATCTGGCAATTGATAGATAAGAATTAAAAATGTTGTTATTTCTAGAGCTGATAATGGAAGTAGCTGAGAAGTCAGCAATCTCCTTCTCATATCTGTTTTGAATGTTAGATGTGCAATACCGATCAGGCACCTGGTATATCATATAATACAAATTTGCTTTTCAAGTTCATGTGGGAAGATATGCTGATGAGCTTTTTCGCAGGTGTCGACATTTCTGTGACAAAGATTTGCAGATACACACAGTGCGGTTACATATTACATTATTTGTATTACAAAATAAGCAGTACTCTAAGCAGTTTGAGTGATATCAAAATGAATAAGCCAATGCAAATTAGTTATGGATGAATGTTTGTGAAAGAAAATTAGGTTCAGCCAAATATTTATTTCCTGTAACTCCCTGTTTAGTCTTACCTTAACATTAACGATAAGCACAACATTTTTCCCATGACTTGACCAAGTCTAATGTAGCCATTACTTTTTACAAGGTTCAAAAACTGTACATCCTAAAATAAATCATTACACTGCATTGTATGTATGCAAACAATATTCATCATGCTGTGGGATTCCTTGTATCTGCATTTAGATTAATACACGCCCACGCCTAAGCGCACAGACACACACACACACACACACACACACACACACACACACACACACACACACACACACACACACACACACACACACACACACACACACACACACACACACACACACACACACACACACACACACACACACACACACACACACACACACACACACACACACACACACACACACACACACACACACACACACACACACACACACACACAGAAAATAACAGGTCAGATGAGATGTATGGCTCCCCCCCATACATTTATTAAGATATAAATGTATGCCAGAGGAAGGAATGTAAGCTATGAAGCACCAAAGTGATACAGATGCTTTCTGTTTAAAATCTGGTTTTAATGAGAAACATGTATCAAAGTTATTGCTAGCTGACGAAATGCAAAGCTAAATGATTGACTGATGCAGGTGAATGTCATCTTTTACAGAAAAACATAGTGGCTCTCTTGGCTGTGATTATGTGAATAGCCTGTGGTAGGGAATCATACTTTGTGTAGGTAATGCGGTAATAGAGTTCATTATACAAATGGCAGTAACCTTTCTTAATATTTTTTTTTTGTTGAGTCAGGCACAATGAGTTACATTTATACGGTGTATATTTTTCCTTTCCCCCCCTCCCGGTCCTAGCTAGTAAAGTAAATCAATAAATACATATATAGGTAAAAATAAAGTAATGTAAATGATAATTTAAAAAAAATCAATAGATAAGGAAATAAAGAATAATAAGAATAATACATGTATCCATATACTCACATATGTTTACCCACATATACACATACACATATATATATGTACAAACCTACACACACCACACATTACACACACACACACACACACACACACACACACACACACACACACACACACACACACACACACACACACACACACACACACACACACACACACACACACACACACACACACACACACACACACACACACACACACACACACACACACACACACACACACACACACACATACATGTATATAAAAAAACTCAATGTCGGTTCCTTAATCCATAAAATTATTTTGTGGATATTGGCTGCCCAATAGTAGTGTCTTATGTTTGGAAGCGCCAATCCTCCTATAAATCTGTGCCTTTGTAAAAGCTCTCTGCTAATTCTAGGAGTCTTCCCTTGCCATAAAAAAGAGGAGATTAGTGTGTCTATTTTACAAAAAAGTGATTTGGGTAGGAAGACTGGCAGACATTGAAAGAGGTACAGGAAGGGAGGGAGCACGTTCATTTTGATACAGTGTCCCTCCCAGCGATAGTTAAATGAAAATGATTCCACCTTTCCAAATCAGATTTGAGTTTGTCAATTAGTGGTGGGACGTTGTTTTTGTAAAGGTCTGAGAGTTTTCCACATATATTCACACCTAAGTACTTAAAATTACTCCTGGACATCTTAAAGGGGATGAGTCTATCGGGGATCTGGAGGGCCACTCACTCTTGGAAAAGTTTAATTTGTACCCTGAAAAGATTCCGAATCGAGTTAACAGACCAATTATCTGACGAATGGTAGATATAGGGTTAAAAATGAACAATAGTAAGTCGTCAGCGTATAACGAGAGTATGTGTTCTGAACCATATCTGATAATTCCTTGTTTAAAGCTGGCAGATTTAAGTGCAATTGATAAGGGTTCGATCGCCATGGCGAATAGTAACAGGCTTAAAGGGCAACCCTGGCAAGTTCCTCTGCCTAGTGTAAAATATTGAGAATTCATCCTGTTACTACTCACTGAAGCCTTGGGTGAAGAGTATAACAATGCTATCCAGGACACACATTTGGATCCGAGGCTGAACCTCTTAAGGACCTCAAATAGAAAGCCCCACTCCACCCTGTCGAACGCTTTCTCTGCATCCAATAAGACCACCACCTCTGGTGTCTCATCGGATGCAGGAGAGAGGCAGTAACCTTTCTGTTGGTTTTGTAAATTATACCACACACTCGAGTTTATAAATGCCCACAATATTAGCATGTTTATCTCATTAGCATATTGTAACCGTGCCCTCCCGATGTATGCTTCAAGCAGGAAATTAACCATATGCAAAACCGCAGTGATTCTCGTGGGAGGGTTGGCTGCACCCATGGCAGCACTGGGAAGAAAGAGATTCATAGAAATATAGAAAACAACATTAAAAAAAAATATGCATGTTGGATTAAAAAGATCAAAGGACAACTGAGATCATTATACAGTAGGCTATTACAATGTATTGTCAATGATCAATCTGTCTACATACAATTATTTGGTAAAAAGCAATATTCAGGGATCAGTCTCCTTTTTTCAACTGCAAAGATAGGAGGAATAATAATGCATTTTATTGAAAGTAGTCAAATTATCAAGAAGTTATTGCCATATTTTCATGAGAAAGTATCTCTGTTGGCAAGCCTGTAACATGTTCTCTCTAAATGTTGCATGTTTTCCAGCTCTCTGAGCTATTGCCTGAACACAGGAATGTCCTCTTACAACATTGTTTAATAAGATGTTTAGCCAAGTGAGAAATAGTTTGCCCACAATACTTTTAACAGACTATTTCATCCCAAACCATCTTTAAGAGTAATAATCTCTTCTTTCAGTTGTCTCTACAACAATCTGGCAAATGAGTAGGAATTTCAGGAAAATATTTACTCAAATGAAAGTTGTGTTAAGTAACTTCTAGTGCACTTAATTTGGCGTTTAGCTCAGGTTAGAGGTAAGCCACTGTCTGTAGGATCTATAAAAAAAAACGTATAAGAGCTCTCTTGTTTGGTTGTCCCGATACACAAAGTCTACACAAGAGATTAATTACAAACGGCTTCGTTCAGAGGAAGATATTTTGAAGTAAAATTCCTGCTCTTCTGGGATGTGGAAGTACCCTGGAAGTTTGATGTAATATTGACTTTATAATGCTAGACTGTGTGAAAGAAGCCTTCACCCTAAACTGTTCAAATGTGTCTTTATAGCTCCTCAGAGCCTGCACCAAAGCGGGATTCAAAACTTCAAAGTCAAAGGCCAAGCAGAGATTAGATTGAAATGATCCCAGGGGTAGAACTGAAAAATGAAAAGATAAAGACAGACGAGATGAAAGTGCAGATACACTGATAAATATTCTCTTTAAATTTTACTTGTTGATAAGGAAATCATTGGATTAAAGCTGAACCAGGTTTGATCAAAATCGAAACACGCTTGATATCTTAAATCTTATTTTATCACAGATTTCCACCGGTGTGATAATTTACAGCCTAATATGTGCAGTGGTCGACACACAGTCGATTTCACACTTCAGACCGAGGCCTCGGGGAATACCAAGTTAAAACAATGAACTCTGACAGTTTGGTGATTGGTCTCTGATTGACACATTGACAAACGTTAAATGACAACTGCTCACACCAGTGCAGATGATGAATGCTAAACAGTGAACAGATGGAGGATAAAGATGTTTACTAAATTAAGCTTGGTTCTGCTTTCACTGAATAATTGACTCACTGAACTTTCTACCAAAACAGGTCAAAATATAAAACTATATAAATATCTGAACTTCAGTAAAGCCTTGATTTATTTACTTAAATTCCCTCAAGCTCTCGTTCTCTTGTTCCCACTGAGGACCAGACCTCATTTCAACACTCTATCTGCACTCGTATATCTCCAAGCATCGTTTTTGCTCCCTTTAACTTAATTTGAGACTAAGTATTGAAAACAGCAACAGCAGTACAATGTAATGCAATAACCGCAACAGTAAAAACAATAAATACTAAATCTGTGAATCCTATATTGTTTCATATTTGCTGTCACTGAGTCTGAGGTGTTGATTCAACTTTATGATTATTCTTTCAGCATCGGCTTTTGGTGTTTTGTTTAATTGCATTTTACAAGTTGAGGTTACACTTGTGTTACATAGCATGCAGAAGTCAGCTGCACTGTACTGTTCTCATCGAGGCTCTGTAGTGGTATCACTTTTTTCTCTTCTCTCCCTTGTTTCTGCAGCTCACAGTATATCTGTGGATAAACAAAAGAAGTATGACTTGTGCTGTAACTAATCTGACTCCATTGTGCTAAAAAGCATAACTTTGCCTTTAGGGCTGTTATTTAAAATTGGAAGAATAGCATCACTGACTCTGCAAAGTCCTGATTGAGGATATAAGAGAACACCGTAGCTATCACGTTTTTTATTGGCTCCCCTGCTCCCCTTTGCTAATGTTGCTACACCTTTGCATGCAGTTTTCAAATTATCAAAGTGTCACAATAACCATTGGAAGTCATTTACATTCCTTAAACTATGTCCCCTGATGTCACTCAGAGGTACCAAAGCCAACCTAATTTATTTAGACTGTAATTTTTGCCAGCTTAAAAACTAACTGTAGAAATCTGCTACAGACTGTTAAGCTGCTTATTTAATGACTTTGTTTGTATTCACAGCAGTCAGTTTGTATTTTCAAAAAATGTATTTGTTGCATTTGGTTTAAAGATGTGTGGACGTACCGACATACATGCAAACATAAAGCTGTCTGTATAAATGTTTTCAAATCCAATAAAGAGCAGAACCGTGGAGCTAATGTTTCCCGAAAAGTTGATAGCATCCGGAAATAAACCTGACAGATCCCTTTTTTAACAAATTACTGCTTCGGGGGCTCACTCGCGGGGTTGTTTTTGATTTAGGAAACACTTAACAGAGAGAGATCAGTATTCAAACTCTTAAAATGCTGAGTAACACTCTTACTGCAGTCCCATTGGACAGTCTCTGCTTGGGGCACGGTTTCGCAAGCGGTCAGCTAGGACCTGTTAGTACTTGGTAGAAGACAGTTTAGATTGACATACCCTATTCCAAAATACAACACCACAAAACAATCAGAATTACAAATCTGAATGTATACAAAGAGGTCAGACACATCTAAATGTCATGCTCACAAGATGTAAAACTACTGTGCCCAGTAGCAGGGTTGTGTGACTCACCAGAAGTTTACTCTTAGTGCTTTTAAAGTTGATGGTTAGTGTAGTTTCCTGACTGACTCCGGGCTACACAGCTGCAATCCCTCCGAGATGAGGAGGGGGGTAAAAAGCTGCAGATTGAAATAATGAGTTGAAGTGAGAGAAGTTCATTTTTGGTGAGACTAAAAATGCTTAATCTAAGTGCTCTTGATACTGTGTGGAGAAAGTTTTCTTTGCCTGTTTAACCCTGTGTGTTTTGGTATTACTTGACTGGGAGGGGAAGTGTTTTAGACGGTTTACAGTAACATCATCTTGTGCCGCGGGACATCACACACAATTAGAGCATGCTGCTGCCTCGCTAAGGGCCAAGGCTGAACACTAACAAGGATCATTTTTCCAATAATGTGTATTCCTGCTTAGGTGAGGAAACCTCAATGGGGCTGATTCTACAAGAACCATTTTGTCTGGAGAAACAGGGATTTATTAGGTGCCATTTTGGCTCCATAAGAGGCACAAATATCCTTCAAAGAGGCACAGTTCTTGTAGAATTTATTTTTCTCCCTTAGACTTCAGTTACATTGCTCTGTTTATGAATCTTCCATGACTTCTGCATAGCAAAACACTTTAAAATCTCCAATTATTCTTTCTTCTTCCTTGAAAATAAGTTAATGTAATGATATTAAAAGTCTTGTCTTAATAAACCTTAGTGGATAATAAGTCAATAGATGTCTGTGCTCACAGTAGTAATGGAGACCTCAAGCTTAAGGGCAGCGGATGTTTTTTGCTCTGCGGAAAGATTAGCTGGTTTTAATACACTTATGATCAGAGCGGATTCATTTCTGTCATGGCCACAGGCTGTGATCTGATGGAAAGGTGAAAAGCACCCAGAGAGCCTCTGAACGAGCGCCCTGCTGCCCCACTCCAACACTCCCATGTTGTTAATCTATTCAGCAGCCACAACCGATCAGTCTGCCAGCAGATTGCAATCTAAAGTAAGCAATAACCACCACAGAGCAGGTCAGGGTGTCCCGGTGTAACATGGTATGAATTCCATTATTGGCCGCCCAGCACCAGAGGGGGGGTGAAAGTGGTGTTGCCTTGTGACACAGAGGGGATACGGGAGATGAGAATCACACCATGATATAATGTCAAGCATGTTGAAAAGTTCAAAATAGGATCAAATGTGACTGCAAAGGTATGTGTAAAACTGTATTAACAAAACTAATTGTCCATCTCTTACTGCCTCTGAGAGAGAGAGGGTTGTTCTATTCTTGCCAGGGGGAAATTGGATTGGGCTCGTTACGTCCTCTAGAGAAGGATTTTCTTGTTAGATCACAAGGGAAGGAAGTGAAGTCTCTGTCACGACTTTCAATAGTTATTTGATTCACCCGGAGAGAGGAAGTTTCTTTGTGATTGACAACTCCTCCTAATCCTCTCTTTCTCTGTCAAAACAAGCAATTGTTCGCTTGCAGGTGGTTGATGAATGCCTCCTTTGTTCAGAATCACAATAAATCAAACATTATTACAGTGATTAGGGCCCATGGCAACATTTACATAATCAAAACTCATTACATCCATACTACAATGCATTTGAAATGTAATTGTATTTCATATTTAGTGTTTATAATTACATAAGAGTATTTCCTTGGATAACAGGATTTACCATGGAGGATGTGATAATGGTAATTATGACCAATGGTAGACTTATCCATTGAATCGGTTTGTAACAAAGGGAAAGAAAGGATGACAGTTTTGTGACAATGTGGTTTCATCTTTGGTAATAAAAAGGGTTCTTTCCTCGGTTGTTTTGTCTGACATCAGAACAACATTCCAACCCTCTGACATTTTCGGCACCGCATTTCTTTGCCCTATTTACTTGCTTTGTGCTTATTTTAACAGAGCTTCAAAGAGCTTAGCACAGGCTGCCTGTAGCTACCTGATCTAAACACAAACATCAGCTCCTCCTGAAAGCAGCTCTCTTCCCCCTTTCTCAAAACCACAGTTTGGTATTCTGGTGTCCTTTTCTAAATTAGCTCACTTTATATCATCTCTTTGTAAACCCTTGTGAGGTGAGGGATTATGGATGTGTATCAGTGTATGCAGATCAAGGGGATTAGGGGTATAATCCCATTTGAACCCACATAGAGTTTCGGCAACCTTGTTTAATTCTGTTCAACTATGATTTGCCCACTGCCCCGAACGTTTACAGTGGCACAAAGCCAGATTATCATTCTACCTTTCATCTCTGTTGGTTTCTGAGTCAAGCCAGTTAGATGTGTCCATTTGCCTTTATCATCTTGTTCACCAAAGTGTTTCAACCATGGCAATTTCACAAAGAAATCCTCTTTACTTTCGTGCAGTGAAGATGATCATATTTCCTGTCTTGATGCACTTCACTCTCTCAAATAATATGTTTTTATTTGGCTTTTTCCCAGGTGTGAAATTGCAAAGTTAAAATGTTCATAGCATGGTAACGCTGCAGTCATTTTGTCTGGTGGTGAAATAGGTAGACACACCCTGCCACAGCTGCAGTGTGAACAAAAATCATTTTCTTCTTCTTGGGCTCTCACTCATTTTGTTGGGCGGATAACCCTCCCCCACTCTCATATGCGTGACACGTTGCAGCGTTGTTAAATATCAAGACCATTTCTCATCCTAATGACCTAATGTGAACGGCATCAACAATTGCTTCCCTCTCCCTCTCCGGACTTTAATCTCACCAACCTCCATCCACCCCACCTCCGCATTTATAGGTAATGGAGAATACAGGCATTGTGAATCACCATCTCACGACAGCAACTGCCTCTAGATGGGAAATGATAGTGGTCGTACATGAAGCCTGAATATCCATAATAAAAGATGCCATGCACAATGATCTTTGATGCTTGTTCTTTAGATAAATATATGACTCGCATGTGTTTATATTGAAAGAGATATTCTCATTGGTATTCTGCAGAACAGCAGAAATGGAAACTTTGGCCCTGTAATTGTAGTGTTGCTAAAAAATGCTGCTTGATCTCTTTCCATTCAGTTGATCAAGCAGGGGCTCTGTCAAAGCTCTGCTCTGTTTCAGTGTGAGCTGAGAGCATGACGGCACTTCTACCTTGAATATCTCTCTGTGTAAAGAAAGCCTCTCTGCTGCATGGACCTGCTTCATGTCTGTCTGTCCTTGTTTGTTTTCCTTATGGAGATTTGTTTGATCCTCTGGGTTTCTGTTAAGTATGAGGGACATGAAGAGGTATCCCCTCTGACATGATGATAATATGACTGTTAATATTAAGCCCACTATCACACATCACAGGCTGTCATTGGATTGGTCAGACCCATCTGGAACCCTTTGTGTTGAGTGCCAAGGGAGCCTGTCAGCCACTAGTTTAATTCAGAGAGTTGTGAATGGCCCTGAGAATCATAGCTGCTTAGCGGTGTGTTAGTGCAGTCACCACTCACCTGCATGGCTCGGATGCTGGAAGCTTTAATGCCTTTATGATGTCACATTAATCATTCACTGGAAGCACAGAAGCCATGGAGGATAACACGCTCTCATCAGTCTTCGCTGAGCAAGACCACCTTATCAAAACTCCTTTCACCTGTCTGCACTTCACTCGCTGAATTTAGTTTTCTTTATTGCTCCTGCACAACGATCTGTTCTTTACTAGTGTTCCTCCTGACTGTTAAGACGACATGATGTTATATAGTAGCATGGATACTTACATTTATTTTCTTCTGATACACTTATGTTAATGGGATTAGTCATTTCTTCCCAAACTATCTGACTCAGGCCTGTGAGGAGATAAGATTGTCCTTCAGCCTGAACACATGTTATAAAATATGTATTTGTAACCAATCATAAATGTAGTGTTTGAAATTCAAATGTTCCTTTGTTTGACTTTGTGGATGAGCACTATGACGCTCAAAGGCACTGAAGGTTACTGGCAGTGGATATTAAGTAAGTGTTTGATTGTAAAAAAAACAAAAAACATGTTTCAGTGCCTTGTAGACATTATCAAACAGAGACTCTCAATCTCTTTTACGGTGTGAAAGTGTTGGAGGAATTGTTCTCTAAATGATTTACTTTTCAGTGTGGCCAAGCATGCTTTCTTATTCCTTTGGTTGAAATATCATACAATATAACTATCTGGCTTTGATATTTCTTGTGTTCAAGAGGATTTATTTTCTCTGACAGTAGGAGCAGAGGAAGATTCAGATGGTCATTAAAACATAAGCAATTTAAAGAGTGGTTAAACAAGCTCTCTGTAACCTCCGTTACTTTGAAAACTCAAGTGGACCTCCGTAAGAGCGACCCTCTGAAAGCGTACAAATGAACAATGTTAAGTTAAGTTGTGCTTATTACTGACCATGCATTATAAACTGTCGAGCAACTAATGAATATGATCTCATCATTGAGGGGTGTTTGTGAAGTTTGTCTGCAGACGAGGGTCCTTTTGTAAATCGTTCGCCCTCTTCTGACCTACCCCCTTGTTTGGTAAGTGGTGCTTCATTAAAGCAGCAGTGAGTACCGGTGACTGTTATATAGATAAGCACCAAGTGATGTTGGCCTTACAGTATGTTAACTTATTGATCTTAATTTATAATAATGAATGCCCTTGAAAAATTATAATAATACAACTTGAATTTGATAGCCTTGTATGCATCCTTAATTACATAAACAGTCACACATGCTTATGACGGAGCTACGATGTTAAATCATAATGACAAATCATGTAGCTGTGCTGGTTGATAAGGATACCATAACATCCATATGTAAAAAAAGTGAAGCAAGATACAGAAAGTAGAGAGTCAAATTACATTTTATTTTCCACATTATATTGTTTGTAGCTGTATTCATTGATATGCCTCATGATGTCACTTGAAACACGCACTGGATGCCGTCACGTTGTTCTGTTGACATGGTTAGCTGGGATTTGACCGACTGATAGGTTGTTGTAAATCGAATATTCAAAAGGTTTGAGCAGCAGAAAAATCAGTGGAAACATGTTTGAAAGTAATTCACATAAACAGCTGATTAACGCCTCAGTCCCTCACAGCAGTCAGAGTGAAGGCCTGGTTCACACACAGATAGCACAGCAAGAAGGGCTGCTGCAGCATATTTCACTTAATTTCATCATCAAAGCGTTTTCCCAGTGAGGGACCATCAGTGAATGAGAGAGTGAATGAGGCCTCTCGATGCAGGACGCTTCGTACCACCAGCCGTCACATTTCACCACAGAAGCTCTTAGAACTATCGTCAGTCCGGACAGTAAAGAGGAGCTGTTGTGCCAAAGAGAAACGGCACGAACTGAATTTATCCACTCAGTGTTGTCTTGTTCAAGTTAACTAGTCATTGTCAGAGGAAATGCCGCACTCAATAATGCATGCATAATTTAAAATATCATTGCCCTTTGGTACCTGCTCTCGTCTCAGCTGCAGAGATTAGAGCAGGGTGGGGCATCTTAACATGTCTGGAGCTGATATGTTACCAATCAGTGGATCTCATTTCACATTTTGAAAGGAGTATCGGTCATTATCGTGACCCGAGTGAGATAACTTGACCTGTGCAGTGTGCAGGGTTTACTGGCCTCATGGAGGAGGGCTTTACTGGCTCTTTGAAATGTCCTCAAACTGCGCAGCAGCGATTTAGAGTGAAACATCAATAATTCAAGGACAGTTAATTCACCTTGAGATTGGTCTCCATGGAGCCTGGTGGCAGAGCCTGAGAAATGAAGTGTGCCGGCCCCTTCAGAGTAGGATGGCTTCATTTGACATTTTGCTTCATTAAATGCTGAGACTATGAAAGTTCTCCTGCACGCACTGCTGCTTGTAAAGCATTTCCAGTTGGATGCTTTTGGTCTGTAGGTTTATATTAAGGTATTGATCTAATTTGATCATAAGGGTTGCCTTGGAGCGTAAAACCGCGTATAATATGGGCCTGGGAAACCTGAGAAAGGTTAATGGAAGGACCCTATATCTCTGAAACACAACAAACCCCTCCTCCACCAGCAGATAAGCAAAAGGAAAATACACTTTATCTCTTAATCGGTCCCCTGGCATACCCGGTACGGTATTTTCAGCAATTTTCTGTCTTTGTAAATAATGCAAGCCTTTGCTGCAGTAGTCAAAGGCTGCCTCCCATTTTGCGGTATTAAATTCAGTATTACTGCCAGTCAGATCAGCTGTCACAGCTTGATGAGGATCTTCAGCATGTCTGACCTTCTAATGAAGGCTCTCCAGCTAAGGCCACAGCAGGACCCCCGTGTAATTTCCTTTTTTTATCTGGAAAGATGATAGGAGTGTCAGCAGCTGGAGTGGATAGTGCTGTCTTGCTTTGTGTTGTGTGGAACAGGTCCCGCCTTCTTTCTCACAGCATCAGTGGATGCAGAGAGTTGCCAGAGATTGGATATAAAGAAATCTCTTTTTGTTCCGCTTAAAGAAATCTGGAGCCACTCTGTCTCAATTTCTGATAGGTTGGCAAGCTACTGAAGAGGTGAAGTGTGGAAACACAGACACGCAGGGAATCTCTCTTGTGCTGCGATGCCTTGATCATCTGCTGGAGCGGAAATCAGCCTGCAGAGGTTTAAAGTGAATTCAGGCAAACAGGGAGGAGTATTGTGTCCCAGCAGTTTTATTTCACATTGTACTAAAAACAAACTTAAGAGCCACTGTTTTTGACCTGTTTTTATTTAGTTGCTGTGGTGAAGCAAAACCATGTGCTCATTAGAGACGTCAAACTGTCACTTAATGTCACGATTTGCGATGCGCTATAATGCTTTAAAGTTATGTTATGATTCACAGATAGGTTTTCACAATGACAAAAATTATTTACAAATACATAACTAAAACCCTTTTAAAATGTTTGAGATAGGAGAATTCAAATGTATGTTTTGCATAGCCCATTATTTTTCATGCAGTGAAATATTTGAATCCCCATTTTCCAAGTTCAGTATGTAACATAGGTGCAGCTAATGTTAAAATGTCCTCTGAGCTGACATTACAAGTACTGTATTAAATATAAACCAATGAGCAGAGCTAACAAGGCAATTTATGCATGATCAGCCTCAAAGAGAAGTGTCACTTATTTAGGTGTCTGGTTTACTCTGCTGGAGCATAGGACAGGAGGTGATTCATCAAACCTGTGGAGTAAAAGTGAGTCCCTGCTCCTCAGGTGTACTTCAACCCTCTTTTAAAAGATTAACAGACTAGCCATAAATGGTTAATGCTGCTATCTTTTCTTCCATCAGTGAGTGATTCAGATCGTTAGTTGTGTGCCGTTAACTATATTCCATGACTTGTGGGTATTACTAAATTCAACCCACAGTGCCTCTCGACAAAACGATCGAGAGGACGTTTAATATTTTCTGTGCTTTGTTGTTTTGAATGATCTCTATTTGTTTTCACAGTGGCATACCTGGGAAGAAATGTGGGACCATTATCTTGTCTGTGGAGGAGCTGGGAAACTGCAGAGTAAGTCTGAACAGTTTGAACACATACTGTCTATTAGCTTACATTACATAATACATGTTTAGCATCTTTCACTGATCTAGTTTGAAGTGGGCCCTTTCAAAACGATACATTAAAGTGCAATCGCACAGATTCACTGGAGCTGTTGTCATGTCACTGTGAAATTGAATGTGACACACTGTAGGGAAATGGTGCATGTTGTGTAAGTCACACAATGCATATATAGCAGTGTTCACATACCTGCTGAGGTGGAGTGGCTTGTTTAATAGCCTTGACTTCATTTAGATATATGTGTGTTGCATAACTGCCTCATTAAACCAGCAGGATACACCATGTCACTATGCAAAAGCGTTTGTCATTGGAAATTGTGTACATAGTGAAAATACTGTGGATTTGAATAGCTATTTAATGATCTTGCCTCGACCCCAATCACTTCTCCTCCGATGTGTGGCGTGTTAATCCATGAATCTGCGCTAATAAACTGTGTTCACTAATGCCCATTGGCTCTACACTGCTAAATGAAGATAGTAAATAATCGCATTACACTGCTGCCAGTGCAGCAAAGTAGAAAGACTTATTGGCCGGAACAACTGGCCTCCCTTGGAGGCTATAAAGCAAGTCATTGAGCTGCAACTGCTGTATGACTACTTTATGATATCATAACGCATGTAAGCATCTAACGTTTAAAGCTTTGTAACCTCCAGTCCTACATGTTGAGCAAAACACATTTGGTTCCATGAACAAACAAAAAGCAGTCCCCAATTTGAGTTTGAAAAACCCCCACTTTATAGCACATTCAGTATTTTCCCAACACTAATACAAACTGCCAAGATAACCCTTACTGTTCTGGTTCTTGCTGAATTGAAGCAAGCACATTCATTGAAGGGCTGCTATCAGGTGCAGTGGATCTGCAGTGATAGAAGTTAGCATAATCACTGAGAAGCACCACTTGAAGAAGCAGTTTTCTAATATAAATGCAAATGATCATTACTGGTACAAAGGACAATTTCCTTTTTTTCGGACTCAGAGAGAAAAAGACTTGACATTTCACACCAGACCTGCCCTGTTTACACAAACTTTGAGCATACATGGAACTAACTCATGTTTGAGTCTGGGACAGGAAACTGAGAGAAAACACATATTATAGTTGAATAATCTGAAGGCCCTGTTGTCGGTACAAGTCCCACACCTGTGAATTCTAGCATTTAAAGAGTTCTACTATCCATCTGGGTGGTGTTTATTCTATAATCCACCTGTGACCAATACATGGCAGCAGCTGAGTTTCTGCATCGCCAGGTATCATAAGACAGAGTAACAGCCTCTGTTTGGATCAAAGGCTTCTTCTTGGCTGTGGTAACTTCAGGACATGCAGAGCAGCGGCTGGCTCTCTCTCAGATCATCCTCACAGTCCAGCAGCGGCTCTGGCTAATTTAAATCTGAGTAAACCAGACAGCACTTCACATATGAGAGGTTCTTTCTGTATTGAATACTGCATCATAACCATCCATTCATATAACCACCAAACATTGTAATTACTGTTGATGTTTTGGATTGTATGATTTGTTTCCCTCAAGCAAAACCTTAAAAATATGTATTACCGCCGTCTTTTGATTGCTTTTTTTATGCGTATATAAAACCTTTCTTCACATTGACAAAAATGAGGCTTATGGTCATAGACACGAAGACAAACAACCAGATGAAAGGAGCAATGCATGAAGCATAAAAATATATATCTTTTTAAATGATGATTCATACAAACCTTTGGCTCATATTGGATTAGCATATAACGCTATTCGTATAGCTATTGTTGGCATTGGTTTGGAATTCTATTGAAAGACCAGTCCCACTTTTTGAAATTGGCAGTTTGCATCTCTTTCCACAAACCCCATCCCATCCTGATGGAGCAGAGACATTGAAAGAAAGATGCAGACTGCACTCAGTATTCCCTGGCTGCTCCTAAACCTCAGTGTTTGAAATTAATGTTCTGCCGTTTTTTCCTGACCTAATGATAAAACACTGCTGGGCGCCAAGGTTGGTATGTGTTATCTGTGCCTAATGAAGGCTTAAGGCACCGCGTTGCCATGCAAGTGTAATTCTAGAGGCCAAGTCAGCGTTAGGCGGGATATTGATAGAATGCCTCTAATTATAAGGCCTTACTGTAGATAACGGACCAGAGCAAACTTTAAATCCACAAAAACCCACTCCATTGATGAACTTTATAAGATGCAGTTACGACCTGCACTAACAATGTTTCTAAAAATATTTGAGTTCATGGGACACAAACTATAGGTTACTTACGTAACCCCAGATCTCAGGGTAACATGAAGTGAGATGTCTCACGATGGATGCGCCTCATCGCGGAGCAAACAGAAGCATCAATCTCATTACGCCAATCCTGATTGGCTGGTGATCTTTGACGTCAACGTCAGGGGAAATCACCCCCTATAAGTAGCCTGCGCCACGACGCATGCGTCATTCAAAATAAGCACCTCTTCTCGCTTCACCATAGCAAGGAGGGCCGTCTGGTGAGACATCTCACTTCATGTTACTCTGAACTGGGGTTATGTAAGTAACCTATAGTTCTCATTCATAACACTCCGTTCGATGTCTCACTATGGGATATTGTAGCTCCCGTATTGCCAGACGAGCTTATCTCGAAAATCACCAAACCAACCAGAACTTAACAGGTAGAGCTCTGACTCAACCAGGTGCCCAGCACTGCTTGAGTCACACTGGAAGCAGACAGAGCCCAGGATGCAGCCAGACCCTGAGTCGAAAGAGCTCGCGGACCCGAGGGTGCCTGCGAACTCTGACTCGTATGGGCCCCAAAGCAATTGCTTCCACAAAACAGTGGGAGAGCCGTTGCTTAGTAACAGGCTTGCCCTTATAAGGGTTAGCCCAGGACACCAGGAGTTGGTCATTATGACAAGCACCCCTGATCTGTCCATACAGGTGCGTAAGCACGAACTGGACACAGCAAATCCGGCTGCTGTTCCCCGGAGGGACCCAGCGGCGGAGGAAATGCCTCAATGTCCATTGGGGTACATGACCCAACTCCCTTGGGTATAAGGGCAGGGTTGGGCTTCAACAACACTCTCGTTTGCCCTGGGGTGAACCGAGTGTGTGAAAAAATATGTACAGATAGTACATGAAAACATTACTGGCTCGCCTGGCGGAAGCCAGGACCAGTAACAGCACTATATTAGAGAGACCTGGTGGAGGAATCTCTCGCACTCTGAATAGTGTTTATCACCCTATGAGGGAGTCTCACTGTATTCAGGTTGTACCACTCACGGGCCAGGCCCATAAGGCCAAGCGCTCTGGGTGTGGGTGAAAGATCGCCCCCCCCGCCTGGGACAGTATGTCCCTGCGTAGCGGGAGCTGCCATGGCTGCCCGCACAGCAGCTGATAAATCTCCGCCAGCCAGTACATTGCAGGCCAGTGCGGAGCTATCAGGATAAGTGTGTGGCGTTGTTCCCTCACTCTGGCCAGAGTTTGGGGAATCAGAGCCAGGGGTGGGAACGCGTACAGAAGGCCCGAAGGCCAAATGTGTGCGAGTGCGTCCATTTTCTTTTGATGCGAACAGGTCCACCGTGGCTCTGCCATAACGCACCCACAGCTGGCTCAGAGTCCAGTCTGCATAAAGTGGTGTTCCTCTGGACAGCAGATCTGCCCCGAGGTTCAACACACCCGGTACGTGCGTCACTCTCAGAGAGAGGAGACGCCCGCTGCTCCATAAGATCAGTTTGCGTGCCAGCATGTGTAACTGGAGAGAACGCAAACCCCCTTGGCGATTTATATACGATATTGTAGTCGTATTGTCTGTCCTCACGAGGACATGGTGTCCTCTGAGAAAAGGCAGAAAGTGTTTTAGGGTGAGGAACACCGCTAAAAGCTCTAGGTAATTTATGTGCGCCCGCTGGAGGTCTCTGCTCCAGAGACCCCTCACCGAGCGGCCTTCATAAATACCTCCCCAACCTGTCAGACATGCGTCCGTGAAAGGACAGAACCCATAGGCACGCCCCGTACTAGAAAAGTCGGGTGCAGCCAGTGGCGCAGTGCCGTTACGCATTTCACAGTAACGGCCCCTACACACGGCGGCGTGCGTTGCCGCTTCAACGCTTCTGCCCATTCCGTCTCTCAACATCCATATGAACAGAACTGGAAGCAGATTTATTTTTCTTTATGAATTTTTACAAATCACTCCCCTTTCAAACTGTATTCTTCTTTATTAATAACAACTTTTTTTACTGTCATATAGTATTTTATACCTGTTTACTTTATTCTGTTACTTTTTGATAACTAGCTCCTTATGGGTACTTGCAATTTCTGAAGTGCTGGAGTGGCGTTCTGGT